>NW_006921712.1:3841436-3842342 GCF_000298275.1 Orycteropus afer afer
ATGTGAGAGCTGGACAATGAATAAGGAAGACCGAAGAAGAGTTGATGCTTTTGAGTTGTGGTGCTGGCAAAGAGTGCTGAAAGTACCATGGACTGTTAAAAGAACTAACAGATCTATCCTGGAGGAAGTGCAGCCAGAATGCTCCTTGAAAGCAAGAATGGCCAGACTTCGTCTCCCCTATTTTGGTCATGTTGTCAGAAGGGACCATTCCTTGGAGAAGGATGGAGAAGGAGGAGGATCGACGAAAGAGGGGGAGCCTTCAACGAGATGGGTTGACACAGTGGCTGCGATGATGGGCTCAAGTATAGCAGGGGTTGTGGAGCTGGCACAGGATTGGGCAGTATGCATGGGGTCACTATGAGTCGGAAACGACTCGACGGCACCTAACAACAACAACAACAACAACAATATTTGCAAAAGCAGGTCGCTAGGCCTTTCTTTCATGGAGTTGCTGGGTAGGTATGGACCATCAACCTTTTCTAGGTTAGCAATCAGTTGCAAACCACTTGTACTGCCTAGGCTCTTCAAATAGTATATAAGCATCTTATTTTTAGAACCATATCTTACACATCTTTGAACCTCCTAGACTAGTGCTTTGCATATAGTAAGCTTTCAATAATTTTTCTTTAGAGATTGATTGACACTAAGTTGTTGGGTTTTTTTTTTTTTTTCAATCCTCCAGGAGAAAAGATAATTCTAGATGTTTCTCCTTTGTAGACTAACTTTGAAAATCCAATGTCATTTTGTGCTAACACCCAAATTTTTAAGGGTCATCTATCTAATCTTCCTCTGTCAGTTTTCTACCCCTTGGGTTTGCTTTCCAATGCATCCTTTTAAAAATATATACATTTTATAAATTTCCATATGTAATTGATATACAGTAAAACATCTTTTTTTTTTTTTTTT
>NW_006921712.1:3842617-3894290 GCF_000298275.1 Orycteropus afer afer
TTCTCTCCAAGGAGTGTATTTACCTCAGGTAAGTGTTCAACTCCTATGCCTATCTTTTGCTTGCCTGGAAGCCACAGGTGTGGGTTCAATTCTAGACCTAAAGGGCAGCTAGGGGCCATAGTCTCAGTGGTTCCACCAGGCTCTATCAGACCAGCAAACCTGGTCCCCCTTTTTTTTCTCCCAAATGCTTTTGAGTTTTGTTCCACATTGTTCTCCCTCTCTATCCAGGGTCTCCTACATAGATCCCCCACCGAGTGGTTAACATTGGTAGCTGGGCACCATCTAGTTCTTCTGGTCTCATAGTCATATGGGCTGCAGATTGCATTATGTACCAGTCTCTAGGACTAATTATTTCCATGAATCTTTGGTTTTCTTCATTCTTCTTTGCACTGGATGAGAAGAGACCCATCATTGCATCCAGATGGCTTTTAAGGTCCCAGTTGCTTACAGTAAAACATCTTGACCTGATAAACTCAATTAGCTTTGTCATTGTTTATTTGGGGTAACGTTTGAAAATGTATTTATTAGAAAAATCCATTCAGACAGATTTTTAAATAGTTGAAGAAGAGGGTGAGGGGTTAGAAAGTACCCTGACATCTACACAAATAAAGCCCTGAAAAATGATGAATTTCCAGATGCAAAAGCAGCATGGTAATTCTCAGGGCACAGTTTCTGAAAGTTCTGAAAGAGCATTTTTGTTCAGTCTGTCTTCACAGAGGATGCAAAAGACTCTCCAGAAGATGCTTATGTGCATGTCTTGTCACTATAACAAACAACCCTTACACTTCTGCAGGCTGTGTACAAGGATGTGTTGGTTTTGTATTGCAATGAAAAGTCTGGATGCAGTTTAAGAGGCACTTTATCAGTTCTTTCAAGATAGAGAAAAATAATCAATTGTAATAGAAGACCAATTCATATCAGAAGAGAGTATTAAGTCTTTGCTATAAAAATAAGGAGTACCTTGAGCCCCGGCAAATAGGCCTAATGTCTTTTTGGTAGCTTCTAAAAGATACTTAGGGAGCTCTGGTGGTGTAGTGCTTAAGGCATTTGACTGCTAACTAGAAGTCTGGTGTTTCAAATGCACCGGCCACTCCTTGGAAGGAAGACTGAACAAGCTATTATTTCCATAGAGACCACCTCGGAAACCCAAGGAGGGGTCCCTATGAGTTGGAACAGACTTGAGGCAGTGAGTTTGGTTTAGTTTTTAAAAGATACTTAATATAATTCTCATCTCCAAATGCATTTATTTTTATTTAGTTGATTATTGTAAAGTCAGTATGTGTAAAACTCATATGCCACGTAGGCTTAGCCAAACCAAAGGAAACCCACTGCCTTCATTCAATTCCAACTTATAGTAACCCTATAGGACAGAGTAGAACTGCCCCATAGGGTTTCCAAAGCTGTATTAAAAAAAAAAAAAAAACTCACTACGGTCGAGTCAATTCAACTCATAGTGACCCCTCCTTGAGTTCCCGAGGCAGTATCTCTATGGCAGTAGATTGCTTAATCTTCCTTCCAAGGGGTGGCTGGTGGATTTGAACCTCCAGCTTTCTGGTTAGCAGTCAAATGCCTTAGGTACTAAGCCATTTGAGCTCTCAAAGCTGTCAATCTTTACAAAACAGACTACTACCACAGGACTGATGGCTTCAAGCCACTGACCTTTTGATTAGCAGCTAAGTGCTTAACCAGTGTGCCACCAGGGCTCTGCAGGCTTGGCAGGAGGGTGAAAATGGCTGAAGACTATCTGTGTCCAGGATAGATCTATAATCCTCATGTCTTTTTTTCAATTGATTTCCTACAACTTCAACCTAATAGTCTGTACTATGAGAAGCAAATAATTTTCTAATATTGTATATTTTTTCAATTATAAAAATAATACTCATTATAAACAGTTTTAGAAAATACAGGCAAGTAGAAGAGAAAATAATCAGCCATATTGCCACCCTAAGATAAGCATGATTAACCTCTTTACGTACTTCTAATCATTTTTATGGGAGCTCTGGTAGCATAGGGCCTAAGGCACTTGACTGCTCACCAGAAGGCTGGCGGTTCAAACCCACCAGCCACTCCTCGGAAGGAAGGTTGGGCAATCCTACTTCCGTAGTGATACTGCCTCGGAAACCCAAGGAGGAGTCGCTATGAGTCGGGGCTGACTCGACGGCAAACAACAACAACAATCATTTTTATATTCACAGGCTTTGTTTAAAAATATATTCTACCTTAGTGTATTTATAATGTAGTATCCTGTGTGTTTTTAATTTAGCATTATAAAATGAGCATTGCCCATATACTATGAGTTTCATAAAAATTATAGTATAGCTGCATTCTGTCCTGCTGAATCATTAGTTACTGAATTGTGTCTCTATTGCTGAAATTTTAGGAGTTTTTATGATGGTTTGCTCCATGTAAAATATCTCTGTGCATAAAATTTTGCCCCCAGAATAGGCTAGGTACCCAGAAATATGCTCCAAGGTTCTGAACATGTTTAAGTTGCAGGCCAGACTCTTATGGGGGCAATATATACTTACTAACTTGGAGCTTTTATTTACTTTTTTCTTCTTACAGCTGTACCATATACAAATTACAAAAAAACACCCCCACCGGTACCTCCTCGGACCACCTCCAAGCCACTGATTTCAGTGACAGCCCAGAGCAGTACTGAGTCAACCCAGGATGCCTATCACGACAGCCGGACTCAAAGGATTTCCCCATGGCCACAGGATGGCCGAGGCCTCTACAACTCTACCGACAGTCTGGACAGTAACAAGGCCATGAATCTTGCCCTAGAAACTGCCGCAGCTCAGCGACATGCCTCTGAAAGCCAGAGCAGCTCAACGCGGACCAGTGACAAGGCAATTTTAGTGTCAAAAGCCGAAGAGTTCCTCAAGAGCCGCCGTTCCTCTATAGGGATTCAGGTAGCCTATCATTAACATGTATCTGTGGTGACTTGCTCCACCTGGTTCTGTAAATAGCATAGACTGAGACATTTGGCTTCAGTAGCTCTACAAATCTAATAGCCCTGGCTTCTTAGTATTAATTGTAATCCTCCGCAGGGCAGTGAAACATTAGAGAAAGGTTGTCCTTTCATGTTACAAAGCCGCAAGTGAAATAGGTGGGTGAAACAATCCCAGTGTGAATCCATTTGCAGAGCTAAGGGAGATCCACCTGCTCATGTTGCTTCCCCTGTTAGCCTGGAGAATATCCTCACTTCTGCATTTCCTAGAGGCAAATGGCTGTTTGGAGAGCATAGAGATAAGGTTATTCTGATGCTTAAGAAGGGTGATTTTTTTGTTAAAGTTCAGTTTAGCAAAAGCTTTTCAGTCTCACCATCAAACAGTAAACTGAGGGAAAAGGCACCAGGAATAAAAAGGAGAAAGGAAAAGAAAAGGTTGCTTTGTACAACACTGAAAACATGCTGACAGTTGCTTAAAGCATGGATCACTAAGAGGCGCCCTGTCCAGATGGCAGGGTATTCCTTAGATGGTCCCTTGAGTCCACAAATACTGTTTTCCCTATTTTCAGACCTCCAGTCACTTTAGGCCCCAAAACATTGAGCCAGCATACAGACTTGGTGGTACATTCTCTCTGCCTTTGAATGGATGATAACTTTGAGTATTTTTCATAACACAAGTCAATTTTAAGTGTAGGTAAAATGTAAGGTACTGTTCTAAGAAATAGGAGCAGTATTTCAGGTCACTTCACCCTTGTTCAAATACGTCCAATCAAGGGGCAGCACCAGCAGTTTTCTTTATAGCAACCAAATCTTTTAATTCAGCTCAGGTGAATCTTCCCTTCCAGATCTTATTGATGTAATTAACCAGGTTTGTTAATAAAGTTCTTTGCTGAGATGGTTCTCCTCTTGCTTCCTTAACTCCTCCATTTAGCCTGTGTCCAGCCAGAAGTTTATAAAATCAGAATGCTTTAATCACCACTGAGCCTCACCCAGGGAAGAGGTCAAGTAGAACTCTAGCTAACAGAGCCATGTCTTGTGCTTGGCATTATTGTGAGAGGTGATACTATGTCCTGGATATGATGGGGATTTGGAGCAAAGTACTGTCTGGAGGAGCAGGGTGGGAAGAGTGCCCGCTTTTATAGGTCCTCTGAACCAGGTCTCCACAGTGTGGCTTCATTGTTTTGTTTAGGATTCTGAATTCCCAGAGCATCAGCCATACCCAAGGTCAGATGTAAGTACCAAAATATACTCCAAAGCCAAATACGCATGAATTTTATTTTATCTACCTTTTTTGGATTATTCATACAACTGCTCTTGTCACTTCTCTCTGTCCTGATTCTATATGCCAGGCACTATGCTAGGTGCTTTCATATTATTGCATTGTACCCAATGATGTGTAATTAGTCCCACTTAGATGATGAGAATGATGGTGCTCAGAAAGGTTAAGTAGCTTTCCTGCAACCAAGGGACTGGCTGAGGTTGTAGAGGTAGTAATTTGGAAAGCCAGAATTCCTATGCAGATCTCTCTGGCTCCAAAGTCATGGTGATAATAGAGACTTGGGAAGTCCTCAAAATTCACTAGGTCTATTTCAAATCTCTAAAGCGATTGTGCCACTTTTTAATTTTCTCACCTGCCACCTTCCACAAGCATTTTCTAGACTGCCCAACTCAGCAATAAACAAGCAAATGAGAGGGTAAACATCTGAATACATGACTTTTTCTGAAGGTAGTGGGAAGATAATTTTAAAATCCACTAAATCATATTATCATAATGATAAATTATGCCACCACTTCCTGCCTTCAGCTTTCTCCTAACAGCTTTTTTTCTCTCTTACTCCACTCTGTTTTTAGCTCCCATGTCTTTGTTCAAGTTCTTTCTGCCTAAAGTATAATTTCCTCTCCATATCCACCCCACCATTTCATCTTCTAAAACACAGATCATGTATTAACCACACTAAGAACCCTTTCTTGATACTATCTCCCAAATTGTGTGTTCTGTGAAGACTGGGACTATACCTTATGCATCTTGATATCCCCAACACCTAGCACAGTGCCTGACACATAGTGAGTGCTTGATAAATGTTGAACAAGTGAGTGAATGAATGAATGACTGGATGAGTGGTTGGCTGAAGATAAATGTGAATACAAGGATACAAGTGTTAGCTAATTCAGCTGTCTTTTATGGCAGTAAAAAATGCACAATACTATGAGAGCTTTTAACCTAGTAATTGTCACAAGTAGTTAATCAAGAAGCCAAAGGAAAATATAATCAAAGAAACTCAAGAATCAAGATAAAGAAAATAGGCAACAAAATTAAAGATAGATGTGTTTAGGAAGGCAAACCAAAGAATGAAGAACAAAGAAACAGAATGAAATGAATATTTAAACAAATGAAAAGACTATCCCTAGACACCTAAAAGGCATTAGAGGAATGGCTAAAGATAAGTCTAGTGTTGACAAGGCACAAAGTAAAATAATAATAGTAATTAAAAAAAAAAAATCTGTGGACATTTTTGCTGTGCCTCTGGCTCTCCACTACATGCTTGCTTAATACTCATAATAACCCTATGTGCTATTTGTTATTTTGCCTAATTTATGGCTGGGGAAGCTGAGGCCCAGGAAGGGTAAGTTTGCCTAAGGGTACATAGACAATAAATACACACACAACTAGAATGGAAACCCAGGTAAATCTAATCCCAAAGCCCAAACTGTTCTGCTTCCCAAAGAAGAGAAATAAAATGGCACAATGGTTCTGTGCCCTCAGTGAGCCAGAACTGATTCTCATTCCATGGACTTTCAGAATGAAAACGCAATCTCTCCTTCTGTTTCGGAAGCTGGATATGTGTTGCTCTGTCCTACAGCTTTTGTAAAAGGAAGACGGCTAGCATTTTGTATATTCAAACTAGCAACTAATGGGACTAATTTTCTCCTGATCACTCATTAATTTCCACTAATTTACCAGTATTGTTCTTACTTCTGAATACAGTTCACACTGCTGAATGAAACTTCTGTAGAGCTCACACCCTAAATGAATCACTGATTTATGAGTTTATAACTCCCTAAGTTTACAGTACATCTTTTGACACTGTACAACTGATTTCTTCAGGATTTGATTTACAAATGCTGGGCTCCATCTAATGTGATAGCCCAGTGACTGGATCTAATTTCAACCCTCACTTTTGGGTCCAGTCCTCCCTCTCTGTGCAGTTTAAACTAGAAGCAAGCTGCTAGTTACCTATGTTTCTCACATCTCTGGAAGTTCCTGCTTGTGAGACTAGCACTGTACAGCAGGACATGAAAACAGGTCCCATCAGAGCCTCTGGACTTACAGGCCAGAGACCCTCCAGTGAAGAAACACACAGAAGCCTTAGAGCTCACCACTTAGTCCTAGGATAGCCAATCCCGCTGCTGTTGAATAGATTTCAACTCATGGAGACTCATATGTGGCAGAGTAGAAATGTACTTCATAGGGCTGTGATGGATGATTTTTCAAAAATATTCACCAGACCTTTCTTCCCAGGTGCCTGTAGGTGAACTCAATCTTCAAGTGAACAGTTAGCAGCCTATCTCATAAACTGTTTGCATCAGCAGGGACTCCAATCCTAGCATAAGGAGCCTGAAATAATTTGCTAACATCATTCTGGGTGTCCTTAAATAGGTCATCTGACCTGGAATCAGTAATCTGGCCCACCTTACTTTTCTTCATTCTGATGGTAACATTTAACTATTACTTTTGTGTCCATTCATTTGTTTTTATCTGTTTGTTGTTTGTTATTGCAGAGATTTTAATTTTCTTGTGTGTATGTGTGTGTGTTGTACAACTCTTGAAATTGTCCTGCTCCCAGATACTATAGTTTAATGGAAGGGAGTCCCGGTTTCTTAGTCAGGAGTCCTTCAATTCCATCTGACTTAGTAGCCCCATCTGTAAAATGGAGACAAAGACCATTATTATTAATGATCTATTATTTCACTATCATTCTCCTTTATGAGAATAAAGGGGCACAACATATGAAAGCCCTTGTTATTAATCATTTCACATGCCCTCCACTGAGATGAAAATGTTTACCACTAATCCATAAATTCTGTCTCATTAGCCCTAAGCCATTTCATGTTTTAACCAGGCCTTCCACCATTCTGCTTGTTATACTTGCTTATGCTATAACTTTATATGCATTTGATAACAGCAGGATTTCAAATCATATTTGACTCTTTGACTTATAAGAGGTCCCTGAGGAAAATAAAATGGCTTTGTATCAAAAGTAATATACCTGCATTGCAATGTGTAAAGTTTTGAACACAAAGCAATAAAAGAGCACAGTTTCTGATATGATATCTAACAGAATATTACTGGTCAATAGCTCCCACCAACAGCACCAGATTCATTCTTTCACGGTCAGTGAAAAGGCTGGGGCTTAGTCTGAGGCTGAATTGAGGTTGTCTTTCACTGAAAACTTAGGTCAAGCCACCAGATGTGGAAACAAGACACATAAGGGCCTATCTCTTCAGCCTCATCTCTCATCAGTACTACACAACACACACACACACACACACACACACACACATCAGCCATAGTAAACTCCTTGCTTCTTAAACAGGTCATGCTTAAGAATGTCCTCCATCACACTCTATGACAGAAGGCTCAGATTAAATCACTGGTGACACTGCTCTGTTGTTGTTATATGCCATCAAGTTACCCCGACTTATAGCGACCCCTCCTTGGATTTCCGAGGCAGTATCACCACGGAAATAGATTGCCCTATCTTTCTTCCGAGGAGTGGCTGGTGGGTTTGAACTGCCAGCCTTCTGGTTAGTAGTCAAGTGCCTTAGGCACTACACTACCAGAGCTCCTTGCCCTAGGAAGACTTAAGTCAGTCTTCTGCCTTCCCACAGTACCTCAGCAATCCTCTATGAAAGCACATTATCAGTTTATGTGTCTATCTTACCCATTAATCAATAAGCCCTTCAAATACAGTTTTTACATCTCAAATCTAAAAACCCATGGCTGTCAAGTTGATTCTGACTATTCTGACTGATAACAACCCTCTAGGACAGAGTAGCACTGCCCCATAGGGCATTTATCCAAGACGATAAATCTTTAAGGAGGCAGACTGCCTCAACTTTCTACTGTGGGGCAGGGCAGCTGATAATTTCACCTGAAATACTGTGATTTTGCTGATTCATCTTTTTTTTTCTCCTCAACACCTAGAATAGCTAGCTAGTAAATCTTTTAAAATAAATATATATATACATTTTTCAAAGTTTTTTTCATTTTTAATTTGGAGTCCAGAATTTCCACTGTTTCTTTTCTTTGTCTTATGTAGCTCTGGTGACACAGTGGCTAAGTCATTTGGCTGCTAATCAAAAGATCAATTCAAATCCACTAGCTGCTCTAAGGGAGAAGGATGAGGCAGTCTGCTTCCATAAAAACTTACAACTTTGGAAACCCTATGGGATATTCTGCTCTGTACTGTATGGTCACTGTGAGTTAGAATCAACTCAAAGGCAGTTTGGTGTTTTTGGTTTATTTTATCTTAAACTTGCTTTTTTTTTTTTTCTATCTCTACTCTCAATCTCTACCCCCAGTATTGCTGAAATAGATAAAATGGTGTTGACAAAGCACAAAGTAAAATAATAATAATAATGCTGGCCATATATGATCTCATTATATCCCCTCTCAAACTTTCACCTTCCAACATTAGTGAACTTAATAAAAAAAAGGATTCACATGGCAACCACTATTAACATCTATAAAATTTATCAAATATATATTATTTTAATTTATATATATACATATATGTATATATATAAATATATATATGTGTGTGTATATATATATGTAGGAGCTCTGATGGCATAGTGAATAAGGCATCTGACCACTAACCAGAAGGTCAGTGGTTTAAACCAGCCGCTCGATGGAAGGAAGATGGGGTAATCTACTTTTATAAAGATTTACAGACTTGGAAACCCAATGGGGGTCACCATGAATTGGAATTGACTCCATGGCAGTGAGTTTGTTTTTTTTTGGTTTATATGTGTGCATATATATGTTGTTGTTGTGTGCTGTCGAGTTGGACCCAACTCATAGGGACCCCTCCTTGGGTTTCCAAGGCAGTGTCACTATGGAAGTAGGTTGCCCAACCTTCCTTCTGAGGAGTGGCTGGTGGGTTTGAACTGCCAGCCTTCTGGTTAGCAGTCAAGTGCCTTAGGCACTATGCTACCAGAGTTCCCGTGTGTATGTGTGTGTGTGTATATATATATATATATATATATAATTCATTCATCTGATCATCCTATAATTTGTGAGGAGAAAACATAAAATTTTTGTGGACAAGCTTACATGAATGGGCTTTGTAAAGAGAATTTTACATTAGTCAAATAAGATATTTGACGTCACCTTCATTTCTGAGTCAAAAAAGCTAATACTCAACAAAATTTAAGAAACTTACCTAAGAGTCATACAGTCAGTAAGTGGGCAGAATCTGACTGACTGCAAAAGCTGTATTTTTCTAACTCACTACAAAAATAGCATAATTTTTTTCAATAAAATTTGGGAACTAGAGAAAGGGAAAAAAAAATTCTTCTGTTATATTTTTTGTTGTATGTGTTTTTAGTCACTTATATGAATATATGTACCTGTGAATATATGTATTTTTTTTATTATGATCATTTTGTGTAAATAATTATAATAATAATCTCCATGTCAAGCAAGGGAAAATTTAATAAAGCCATCACTTATTTAAAATTAGAATGAGGAATGGTGATTAATGGTAAAGTTAGGATTTTCACTCAAAAATTTCTTCCTCCTGTAGTCAGTCTGTTTCTTGCTCCATCTTTAAAAAATGTATACAAATTAGGTACAACTTCTCTGCAAGTCTTCAGAATTATACCAATTTAAAAAATTGGTGTATCTGATCATTTCCCATGGCTAGTAATGATGAGCACAGGCTCTGTTTTCAGAAGATCTGGGATTGAATCCTAGCTCTGCCAAGAACAAACTGTGTGCCCTTGGGCAAGTTACTTAACTTCCTTGGTTCCTCAACTGTTGTGAGGATTGTTGTGAGGATTACTTGAGTAATGTTCTTAGCACAGTATCTGGTGCATGGTAAGCATAAAATAAATACTAGTTACAATTACTATTATTATTATTATTATCACTTCTGTGAATCACAACTTCAGTTCATCCTTGGTTTTCATAGACTTAGCCTTAGGTCAATCACAAATTATAATTAAATTTATAAAGTACAGCTTTTCTCTCAAAACTCGGAGAATTCAGTAACATAATTATTTGTTCAATGGTTTGTACTCATCCTTCTAGTAATCACTAATATTTTTTTAAAAAGGAAACTGTTTCACAAGTAGGTTATTATATTTTGAATAGAGGTCAGAAATCCTTTTGATACGATGGTAATATTTTTGTGCAAAAAGAAAACGACAGTTGAGTACCATGGAATATTTATGATTTAACTAACTTTTGGTTTCACAGACTATTCATATTGAGAGTTTTTGTTTTTATGGGATTTTCTTTTAGAAAATTTACTATATTAGAATTCCATCATGTGATAAGTTTACACTGCTGATGATCATTAAAATGCTTCATGGCTGCGGGGGAACTTTTGGTCAAATACAGCTACACTAAAGATTGTCTGTCCGAAACATGATACTGTGATCCGACATCACCCTGCTGACACAGTACTGTTAGCAAATGTGAGACAGCTAAATGTTGATGGAGAGATTGTCTTAATGTTTTGGATAAAATGCTTAAATGCTGTCTTTTTGTATGTGGATGCAGCCATCAGTATAATTCTATTAAATTGCTTATTTGTTTTTGTTAGCCATGTTTGGTTCATGCTGTACTTAGTTTCTTCACTGTAGGATGTGATAAGCACTTTTAAGTCCTATAATAATGCAGTCCAGAGACGGTTTCTTGCCTGAGATGAACTAAGTCACTTTACTTGCATACATTTAAAAGACAGAATGCCACATTGAGTTCAAGTAGTTATGTAAAATTTGGTGAAGCACAGTAGCAACCTAATTACACAAACATGAATTACATATCCCTTTCTTTGTAATTTTACTGGGTCAAGTGCATCTCTGCATTGATTAAACAAGTGCATAATTAATTACAGCAAATGAACAACAACAACAAAAAAAAATAGTCCCTTGTCCAGGCCCCACATTTCAGTCCTAAAATAAGATGTTTTGTGTTGAATTAGGTGGAAACAGCTACAGATTCTGACACGGAGAGCCGAGGCCTACGGGAATATCACTCTGTTGGCGTGCAAGTAGAAGATGAAAAGCGGTAACTCACCCCTCTTCAAAATATATGTTTCCCAAGTGAGAGCTGTTTGTTAAAAACCTGATTGCAAGACTCTAGATCACATTGGCCATCAATAATTCATGCCATTTGTGGAAACAGGGTCATATATTTATGCTTTTCAATTTCTATCGTTCAAGTATGAATTAACATTCACCTATGTCTTGTTTTTCCAAGAGGCAAGGGAATAATTCTTTCTAATTTACTACTTCTGAATGCAGAGTGGCTGACAGCTCTGAAAGTCAGAGTTTTTTATCCAAAGGAAATGGATAAAAGAATGGGCTGAGGGTAATGTATGTTTTCTCACCTGATAATGTTAAAAGTAAAAAGAAAGTCAGAAAGTGAAAGAGAACGAAAGAAGTTCAAGACCTTAGATATGCCATGAAATTGTTTCACTCATAAAAGAACTACCTTAAACTATAAACTGTAAAATCATGTCCTTTAAAGTAATGTTATTTTTACAACAAGGGCAGGATAATAATTTTATTTTATGTTTTAAATAATATACAGTATCTTATAAATGTAATAAAAACAAATTTTAATGAGCACATTACATATTGAACATCAATAAGCATCTTGTAGGTAAAGTGCAGAATAGTATTCCTTATAGCAGAAGGTTTTAGAACCTGATCTGTAAAGATTTTGACTGCAAAGAAATTCAGACCACAAATTAATGACTCCCATGAATTTTCCAAGTAGACTTTTCAGAAACTGGACATCTTTTGCACCTGGGAAACTGGGCTTGTTGCCCTCCATCCTGATCAGTAGTTCGTTGTCATCCCCTTTGCCTCCAGCAAAGGAAATAAGTGGCAAATTCATTAACCAGCTGTTCTCACAGCTGTTTGCCATCTGTGGATTCAGTTGGTGAGTAGCCAAAACATATCTACAGTAAACTTCGGATGTGCAGACATACACACACAGACACATACACACACTCTATCCTCTCAACTCACATACACTCAGAGTTTTCATCTAGCAATATCTGGTCTGCAATTATAGGCTTGTTTCCCGCCAATCATTTCATTAATTGTCTATGTGGAAATAGGTTATACTCAAATACATACAATGAGAATGTTTAAAAAAAAAAAAAAAAAAAACACCTGCTGAAGACAGAATTTGGGTTCATTTTTTATTTTGACCTTGAACTAGATAGATGGACAGAGTGACTGCCAACAATGAGGATGGGGCAGGACCTGGCAGTGTTTCATTCTCTGGTACCTAAAGTTGCTGTGAGTTAGAACCAACTTGATGGCATCTAACAACAACAACAACATTTTGCATAAAAGTTAATGAGGATGATATTAAGTTATTAAACTAGGAAAGGATGTTTATGCCCTACAATGTGATAGAGTCACTAAAACTCAGTATGACACAGATATTATTTACATAAAAATGTAACATAACACATCATGTTATATATATACAACATGAAGTTGAATAAACTTGTAGCACATTTCTGAAAGAAAGGTAACCATTTGAAGACAGTGGTTTAATAGAAGACATTTACTCTCATTATTCAGTAAACTGAAATCTTAAGGTGACATCATTTAGACACTGAAACCTAGGCAGATGTTGAAGTTTAATTACTTGTAAAATGAAGCAGTCTTTCATGAATGAAATACATAAAGTGTTACATAATAAAAACTTTCTTTTTCTTTCAGAAGGCATATTTAGGATTTTGTTGCATATTTAAATGCATCTCAGAAAGTCTACCATTTTGTCTTCTTTTCCTCCTTCTCTAGACATGGACGTTTTAAACGTTCCAATAGTGTAACCGCTGCTGTCCAAGCAGACTTAGAATTAGAGGGCTTCCCAGGACACATCACCATGGAGGACAAAGGTCTCCAGTTTGGTTCATCCTTCCAGCGACACTCAGAACCTAGCACTCCTACCCAGTATGGAGCGGTAAGAACTGTACGGACACAGGGACTCTTCAGTTATAGAGAAGATTATAGGACCCAAGTTGACACTTCAAACCTTCCCCCTCCTGACCCTTGGTTGGAGCCATCCATTGACACAGTAGAAACTGGAAGAATGTCTCCATGCCGCAGGGATGGGTCATGGTTCTTGAAACTTCTGCACACAGAGACAAAGAGAATGGAAGGCTGGTGTAAAGAAATGGAAAGAGAAGCAGAGGAAAATGATCTCTCAGAAGAAAGTAAGAACACTTTTTTTTTTCCCTATGTTTTTAGACACTGGTAATTTTTCAATGAAAAAGAAAAAACAAGTGAGTGTGAATATTAATGCAGAAAACTTCCTTAGATATTTGAGAAAATAAAAATAAATATGCTTTCTGCCATCCTCAATTCTAAGAAAAAATAAACAATTATAAAGCAACCACTGAAATATTAAAAAGTTTATTTTATTTTTTTAAATGAATTGAATATGAGATCAATTATCCTAATGGTTTTCTTGGCGATATAGTTTTTCTCATATTCCACTTGCCAATTCTCTTGGCAGTGTCTTAATGTGGGGTATTTTGATTGTTTTCTAGAATTTCTACTGTCCCATATTCATAAAAAGTTGCTTTGACATTAGACCAGAGAAAAGCTGATATATAAAAGACTCAACCACTTAGGTATAAAATACCTGGCTACAGTTTTCTGGTCATTAGGTTAAATGGAAATTGTCCTGGCCAGTGTCAGAAAGCAGATCTACTCTAAATGCCTTATAGTTCAAGTAAGTCTCTGCTTCTCTATGTAGAAAGGGACAGCTCCCTTATTCTCCAGTTCCCTACATTTACCTGAAGAAATGGATCATAAAGATTTTTTTCAGAAACAGCATTCTTTATAAATTGTACATGATTTTTAAATAAATATAAATTCATTTATTTTTATTTATAAAAGAGAACTTTTATAAATTTTCCTTTTTTTATAGACTGAGATTATCAAGAATATAATCGCAAAATATTTAGAACTAGCACTTGTCATTACCAAAATAGAATTCTTCAAAGATATTTCAGAATGTCTTAACTTGACAAATCATACTCTCCTTAAAGTACTTCTTTTCCAAGCTTTCCTTTATACATTTATTAGATCACTATAAATTCTGAAATTTGGAATGATAGACAATGTTCTTAGGAATCTAGCCCTGACATTGCATTTCTAGATAACTCCTATAATGGAGTGTGCCAGTAACCCTAGACATGGAAGTATGACAGTGAAATTATAGTGACTGTAACTTACAGAGTGCAATGGACTTGGAATCCAAGAAAACAGAGAAAATAATTTTAGTATTAAAATTTTTAGCTGTTCTGACTTACGGTGTTAACCTATGAAGAAATGGGAATAGTGTCTTTAAATGACTGATTATATGCTTACACATTTCTCTCAATCATCAAATTCCATGTATCATTTACATGAGTTGTTACTAAACATTTAGTGTTTTGGAGAAAGTGTTACATTTGAACCTGCCCTCTCAGCTCTTCTGTTTCTACAATTCTGCACATGGCTGATAAATGTCAGAGTAAGAGTATTCAAATTGTTCACATACTCTTTGCTTAAATTTACCATCTGCTTAGGGTGCATTTAATGGAGTGATTATTCATAATTCTGATATTTAAAAATTACTCATTTTCTGTAGCATTTTTCTCTTTGTCAGTATATGTTTCAGCCTAGAGCAATCATTTTAATTGTAATATGGATTTATGATGTCTTTCACAAAGACAAAACACAGAAAAAGTAAATTGAGTAAGTCTGTGCCCAAGAGGAGTTTAAATTATCAACTCTATCTTTGTGTGTGCTAACTAGTACAGCCTATGTTGGTTGTATATTCTCTCTAGGCATGGAAAATGTTGTAAGACCTACATATTGAACAATCACGATACATTTTCTATCAGTGATTACTCAATAAAAGACCTTTGATGAAGATGAGGAGAGAGAGGAAAAAAAATTCAGAAGGAAGTAATATTTGTCAGTTCTTAACCCCATCCGAGCAATAGTAAGGATGACGCAGGATCAGGCAATGGTTCATTCTGTTATGCATAAGGTTAACATGAGTTGGAGTCAATTCAATGGCAGTTATCTATCTAAGCCTATTAAATGTCTATAAAATTTATTCTATTATCATTTGAATTTGCACCATTGAATTTACACATTGTAAAATTCTGGTCTCCTTTTGTGTATAAAGGAGCTCTGGTGGTGCAGTGCCTAAGACATCTGACCACTAAGCAGAAGGTTGCAGTTTAAACCCACCAGCCTCTCTGTGGAAGGAAGTTGGGCAATTTACTTCCGTAAAGATTTACTGCCTTAGAAGCTCAGCTGGGTTGCTACGAGTCAGAATCGACTCAATGGCAGTGGGTTTGGTTTGCTTTGCTTTGTGTGTATAAGACATTAGTTTTTACTATGTTCATAAAATAACACAGAGCAATACTTCCCTTATCATAATTTTCCATATTTAATTTGTACTTTTAATTTAGTCAGAATTTTACCAAGAATAATTTATTTTAAAAATTAGAAACCTTTAAATCACCACTATTGAACACTTATTATTTGCCAGGTACTATGTGTTTTACACACCTCATTTAATGCTTACCACAATGTAACAGGTAGATATTTTCACCACTCAAAAAACAAGGAAACAGAGGCTTAGAAACGTTGGTATCTTGCAAATGTCACACAATATAGCTATGGAATCAGGGCTCAATATCAGAGCTGTCTGACGTAAAAGATTGTGCTTCTCCACTATACTTTCTAAAGTTAGTAAGATCAAAATGTTATTTTACTAGAAGCTTTCTGCTTTATATGTTTCTGTCCTATCTTTGTACTTATTTTCTACTTTCTTCTGCTGCTTTAGAAAATATTGAGTATATCATTTAGATACTTCATCCTGATCCCACCACAGCTGGGACACCCATTCGGGGTCCGGAGATAAGCCCTTAGCTAATAATATCTATACTTAGGTTATTGTGCCTTAGCCATTGGGAAATAATAGGTGAAAGTTAGAAAGAGGCAAATTTCTTCTCAAACTAAGAATGAATGATCTAGCAATTAAAAGCTTTCAATGCTGCAGTAAGGTCAAGATGGTTATTGATTATTTTCTCACTGGTGGCACTCAAGAAAATTCTGTATACAATACCATAAAAGTACTATATGGGTAATTGAATTTGATAACGTATTAGGGACAAATCAACAATAAGATTCCCTCATTTTATGACATATAGTATTAAAATTTTAGCCTTATTGTTATTGTTATTATGTGCTGTCGAGTCGGACCCGACTCACAGTGACCCCTCCTTGGGTTTCCGAGGCAGTATCACTATGGAAGTAGATTGCCCCATCTTCCTTCCTAGGAGTGGCTGGTGGCTTTGAACCACCAGCCGTCTGGTCAGCAGTCAAGTGCCTTAGGCACTATGCAATTGTTATTAGGTATTTGGAAAACATGTTTTTCTTCAGCAAGATATAGTGGAAATCGAAGTTCTGCTACTTCTCAGTTGCATTTCCCTAAACAAGTTTAAACCTTTTTGAAACAATGGGAATTTCTTCTGGACTCTTTCATGAATATATATATTCAATAAATACCTACTGAATACTAAACTATAAGCAAGGAACTCTGGTAGCATAGTGCCTAAGGCACTTGACTGCTAACCAGAGGTTGGCGGTTCAAACCCTCCAGCCACTCCTCAGAAGGAAGGTTGGGCAATCTACTTCTGTAGTGATACCACCTCGGAAACCCAAGGAAGGGTTGCTACGAGTCGGGTCCAACTCAATGGCAACCAACAACAACATAGATACCATCAAAATAATTTTTGTTCTGTGTCTTTTTTATATTTCTATTTAATCACTAAATATAATTGCATTGCTTTAAACTTTGCTATCAATTCTAAAGCAGAAATAAACTTACCTTCTTTTTGATTTCAAACAAGTGAAAATTTTCAGTATTAAGATTACACAAACAAAAGCAAACCAAACTCATGGCCATCTAGTTGGATCCAACTCATAATGACCTCACCTTGGGTTTCTGAGGCAGTATCACTACAGAAGTAGATGGCCCAGCCTTCCTTCTGAGGACAATCAACTATACTAGAACAAAAGGGCAGCATTTGCTCAGGGATAAAGTTAAAGAGGCAGGAAGGGATAGGAAAGAAGGACTGAGGGAAATGGTAAACACAGGAAGTTGGAAGAGTACTGTTACACTGTAGAGAATGCAGTGAATGTCACAAAACAAAATGTGTATGAACTGTTGAACTGAAACCCAATTTTCTCTATAAAATTTCACCCAAATCACAATTAAAAAGTGAAAAAAGAGATTGTAAAAACATTTTTAATTAAAAAAAAAAATGATTACAGTGTTTATCTTTCAAAACGAAGGCAAAAGGATGAATGCATTGATAGTTATTGTGACTTTTATAATTCTTTTAAGGTGCCCAGATAAGATTATCTTTATGTGAAAAAAGATGAAAAAGCACTTGACATGTATCTCATCTACTGTTTTGCACATAAAATAGCACAATATTAATCAAGTTCAAATATTTCCCTAATAATTTTTCAAAGATAAGATGACCTCCAATTCTAGTTAAGATTTTAAGAAAAGATACAGGGTTATTAGTTTAGATGTTTTTAAAAAGAAAAGAATATTGAAATTCCCCATTACATGAAATAATTTTTGCAAAAAACTATAGTTTCATAATTTACTGAACTGACTGCATGAATCTAAATTCATCCAATCCTCTATAGCTAATGAAAACTACTTGGGGACACTGGTTTAAGTTATGTCATATTAATGCATGGATTAAAAAAAACAAAAAGTTGCCAGGCTGTTAATTTTGACTCATGTCAACATTTTATGTTGCAAAATAGAACTGTGCTCCACATGATTTTCAAGGTTGTGATCTTTCAGAAGCAGAGTGCCAGGCCTTTCTTCCAAGGGACCACTGTGTGGGTTCAAAATGTCATCCTTTCAGTGTGGTAGTCAACACTTAACTATGGTACCTAGGGACTCATGTTATTATTGTTAGGTGCTGTGTGTACTCTGTATACAACAGAACTCTATGTACAACAAAACAAAACACTGCCTGGTCTTGCATCACCCTCACAACTCTTGCTATGTTTGAGCACACTGTTGAAACCACTGTTTCAATCCATCTCCTTGAAGGTCTTTCTCTTTTTTCGTTAGCCCTCCACTTTACCAAGCATGATGTCATTCTCCAGGGACTGGTCCCTCCCATTAACATGTCCAAAGCACGTGAGAGGAAGTCTCACCATCCTTGCTTCCAAGGAGCATTCTGGTAGTACTTCTTCCAAATCAGATTTGTTTATTCTTCTGGTAGACCATGGTATACTCAATACTCTTTCCAACACCACGATTCAAAGGCATCAATTCTTCTTCAGTCTTTCTTATTCATTGTCCAACTTCCACATGCACATGAGGAGATTGAAAACACAACGGCTTGGGTCAGGTGCACATTAGTCCTCAAAGTGATATCTGTGCTTTTTAACACTTCAAAGAGGGTTTTTGGAGCAGAGTTGCCCAATGCAGTATGTCATTTGATTTCTGGGCCACTGCTTCCATAGGCATTGATTCTGGATCCAAGTGAAATGAAATTCTTGACAACTTCAGTATTTTCTCTATTTATCATGAAGTTGCTTATTGGTCCAGTTATAAGAATTTTGTTTTCCTTTTTTGTCATTTTTTGAGGTATAGTCCATACTGAAGGCTGTAATCTTTAATCCTCATCAGTAGAAGCTTCAAGTCCTCTTCACTTTCAGGAAGTAAGATTGTGTTATTTGTATATTGCAGATTGTTAATGAGTCTTCCTCCAATCCTGATGCTGCATTCTTCTACCTGTAGTCTAGTTTCTTGGATTATTTGCTAAGCATACAGATTCAATGAATGTGGTGAAAATAAACAACCTGGTGCCACCTTTCCTGATTTTGAACCACAGTGTCCCCTTGCTTTGTTCTAATGACTGCCTCTTGGTCTATGTACAGTTTCCTCATGAGCACAATTAAGTGTTCTGGAATCCCCATTCTTCTCAATGTTATCCATAATTTCTTGTGATCCACACAGTCAAATGCCTTTGTGTAGTCAATAAATACATCTTTCTGGTTCTCTGCTTTCAACCAAGATCCATCTGACAGCAGCAATGATGGCTATCATTCCACATCCTTCTCCAGCTTGAATCCGGCTTGAATTTCTGGCAGTTCCTTGTTGATATACTGCTACAACCATTTTTGAATTATCTTCTCAAAATTTTACTTGCTTGTGACATTAATAATATTGTTCTATAACTTTGCATTCTTTTAGAATAGACACAAATATGAATCTCTTCCACTTGGTTGGCCAGGTAGCTGTCTTCCAAATTTTTTGATATAGACAAGTGAACACTTCCAGCATTGGATTCCTTTGTTCAACATATCAATGGGTATTCTGTCAGTTCCTTGAACTTTGTTTTTCACCAATGACTTCAGTGCAGCTTGGATTTTTTCCTTTAACATCATCAGTTCTTTATTATGTCCCACCTCCTGAAATGGTTGAAAGTCAACTAATTTTTTTTGGTACCATGATTCTATTCCCCCCATCTTCTTGAGATCTTCCTGCATTGTTCAATATTTTGCCCACAGAATCCTTCAATATTGCCACTCTGGGCTTGAATTTTTTCTTCAGCAAGGTTGAGAAATGCTTAGCAAGCTCTTCCCTTTTGGTTTTCTAACTACAGGTCTTTGCATATTCCTTTATAATACCTTTCTTTGTCTTATTGAGCTGCCCTTTGAAATCTTCTGTTCAGCTCTCTTACCTCATTTTTTTCCATTTGTTTTAGCTACTGTACATTCAAGAGCAAGTTTCAGAGTCTCTTTTTGACATCCATTTTGGTCTTTTCTTTCTTTCCTGTCTTTTTAGTGACCTGTTGCTTTCTTTGTGTATGATCTCTTTGATGTTATCCCACAACTCATCTAGTCTTTGGTTATTAGTGGACTCCTAGAGTATGCAAATTGTTATGTATATTGTTAATAAAGAAATAAAAAATGTCTAGAGAGATTGCAAAACATTAGTAGACTTGTATTTTAGGATTTTTTTTAACATATTAATTATGTTAAACCAAATGAGTAAATGTCATAAAGTGTAACAAATAATTAATGTATTTTCTGAAACAAACAAACAAAAAAATAATTCCATTGAAATATGAACTTTATGAGGAATTGGAAAAGGGAACAAATACATAGATAGAGTCTCCTGAAAGGTGTTGGTATGTTATATTACCCCAAATCAACTCCTTCTAAAATAGCCAGTAATATAAATTTTTACCTGATCAGATTCATACAACAATAGACTAGCAGAGCCAGGAGGGGTTTTGGTGATTTCCTCATCTAATGTCCTTGTTTTATAGAGAGAATGAGTGAAAGACCATCAAGATTCACAGATGATAATTTTGCAGGATTTGGGATTAGATCTATAGTGTTTGGTCTCACAGACCAGGGTTTTGTACCATCTATCATGTTGCAAAAGAGCCCTGGTTCAAACTCACTAGTGGCAATCTGCTTCTGTAAAGATCACAGCCTTGGAAACACCATGGGACAGTTCTACTCTCTCCTATAGAGTCATTAGGAGTCGGAATAGATTCCACAACACAAAACATTCACAACAACAACTATGCTGAAATGCCATGTTCTCTAGAATGAGGGACAGGTCTTTAGTGGCTATATGTATTCTCACAAGGAGGAGCAGGTGGCAAATAGAATGTTCCTGAGAATGAATGGGAGAAAAAAATTCAGTAAACCAGTTGCTGTTGGTTTGACTCCAACTAATGGTGACCCGATATGTATGTCAGAGTAGAACATGTTCCATAGGGTTTTCACTGGTTGATGTTTTAGAAGTAGATTACTACACTTTTCTTTCAAGGCTCCCCTCGTAAAACTCAAACCTCCAACCTTTTGGATATTAGCTGAGAGCATTAACCATCCAACCCAAAAGAATTAAATGCATGCTAATATAGGAAGGGATGAGGAGCACATGAAACAAAAAGAAATTATACCTCTGTCTAAATGTTACCCAGATGTCTTGGTTCAACATAGAAGATTACAAATTTAAGAATCAGAAAGAATGGTGATGACCCTTAGCAAATTGCTTTGTTAACATTTGTTGTTATCAGCCTTAAGTATGTGATGTGTTCGTGCAGTTTGGTGAAGCATCCAATGCATCAAGACTTCTTTTAAAAGATACAGCCCAGGAATTGTGTCCAGACCCTCTGGATCAGGCTGATATATTGCAACCATTCAACCAGGTTTCTTTTTCATAATATGTTTAGTGCTTATGGAGATGTCTTTACACTTCCTAAAATCTAAATGGCAATGATAAATTGAAGTTCAATGATAAATGTGTGCTCAGTAAACATGAAAATGATTAGACTTCAGATCTTGAAAGGAGGAGATTTGTGAAAGCAATGATTTTTCCTGCCGACTTTACAAAATTAGTCACAGAGAAATCCCAAGAGATCAGAGAGGTAATAAATGTTCAAATGATAATTTCAGACTATCTGCAAATTCTACAAAAATCCACTTCAAATTTATGGATAAAAAATAGTGTAAATGTGGTCTGGGTACTTCATGGCAAATTTAGATAGAATTGGAAATTATAGAAGACACATGAAAAATAAATTAAAGGAGCCAAGGAAGTTAATCAAATTTCTTTGTGCATTAAAAGCAAGGGTTATATCAAGTTCTTTGTAAATTTGCATTCTGATGAGCATGAGTCCTTATCTGTAGCTCTGGAAAGAAAACATGTCAAACTGTGACAAAATTAGGGAAATACAGTGGAAAAGAATAAATTGAATTTTCATTTCCAATTCTTTGCAATTATAGGATGCTATTTACATTATAGGTATCAGTTAGGATCATTCTCACTGACTGAACAGCAAAATACTCTTGCCATTAGCAATCACATCATTAGCTACATCCCTTGACATTCATTATCTTTTCATAGCAATATTCAATTTATGCTCTTTATAATTCTAACAACAAAATAATTCTCCACTACATTAAATAAATACCAAGATATTGCCCCTCTAATAATGTTGTGTTAAAGATTATACATTGAAGATTTTATATTAATGCTTCAGTTGAATTACATTTCAAGAAGAATATGAAGATTAGGAATTAAAACTTCAAATTGTATAAAACTGATTGACTTTTTAATTACAATTTGAAGAAGGATAAAACAAAACAAAACAAAACAAAAACCAAATGCATATATTCATCTCTTCTATACATTTCTGCAGTGACAATTTGATTAAAAGAATGCTCTTTAAATGCTTTCATCAATCCAGGTTATAGGGTTTTACAAATAGAAAATCTGCATTTCAAAACCAAAGATGCTTCCTCCACTCAGCTTCAGTGAAACCATGACTGCAGAAATGTGTTCACTGGAGGATTAGCAAAATGTTAATGAAGTATGAAGTATGCCTTTTTCAAGATACTTCTCAAATCCCACTCTCTACATATTGCCTTTGCTAATATGCCTGCCATCAGTCATTTCTCCTTTCTGTACCCATTTAAAAGACTGAACTCGAACAATATCTTTTAGCACTCCATCTTATGCCATTTCCCTTTGCTTTCCATTTCCTTCCTGTATCCTGGCCTCTCCTCTTCATTCCCTAGCTGGCTGGCAATTGAAATCAAAGACAGCGGGCAGGATAGGAGTGAGGAAAGAAACAAGCACCTCTTGAAATGGATTTGTAAGAGATGCAATGGCCCGTGTATCAAGTTGCATGATAGCCTACCATTCTATTTCTTTTTTTGAGACTGAAAGAATGCAAGAATTTTATCCAATTTATTCATTTATATTAAAAATTACATTTTTTTACTCTTTAATATCATAGACACAATCTAGAATTAGATGATAGTAGAGAATTATTAAAAGCTCTGGTAGCATAGCGCCTAAGGCACTTGACTGCTAACCAGAAAGCTGGCAGTTCAAATCCACCAGCCACTCCTCAGAAGGAAGATTGGGCAATCTTTTGTAGTGATACCGCCTCGGAAACCCAAGGAGGGGTTGCTATGAGTTAGGTCCAGCTCGACGGCACACAACAACAACAACAGAATTATTGTTCATGTCTTAAGAATGATAATGGCATTGTGGTTCAGCAGGATCATGTCCTTGTTCTTGAGACAGGCAAGGGAAGTGTTGTGCTGGCTACAATTTACTTTCAAAAGGTTTTGGAGAAAAAAGTGCAGGCATATAATATTAATAGCTGGTAAATGTAGGTGATGGGGACAGAAATGTTTATTATAGTTTCCTTTCAAATTTTCTGTTTGAAATTTTTTCATAATAAAATATTGGAAACAATGATCTAGGTTAATCATAGGAAAAAAGTTTAATCAAAATACAAACACAGGAAAATAATTTTTTATGTCCATTATCCTACCCAAGACAAAATTACTCTTAACGATGTGTGATATACAGTGTCACATGCACATATTTTAACAAATGAATGATATGCTACACATAATGTTTGTAATTGACTTATTTTATGTCACAACATGTTTTAAATATCTTTCAATATTAATGGATTTATTTCTGTAACAATTTTCAGTACCCTCACAGCATGTCTGCATAAGGATATTAAGGTCCTTTTTGATTCTTCTTTCCCTGAAGTAATGGTAGGGAGAAGGAATTAAGCAGCGGGCTTAATAGCTGGGACCATCAGGATATTAGGACCTTTGATGCCAGTTTCTAATACACGTTGAATGAGACTCACAAGCAACTGGCTTTAAGATTGTTGTTGTTGTTCTGTGCCGTCGAGTCGGACCCGACTCATAGTGACCCCTCCTTGGGTTTCCGAGGCGGTATCACTACTGGGAAGTAGTGACACTGGGAAGTAGATTGTCCAACCTTCCTTAAGAATAGCTGTTAAAATTATTAAGGAGTTCTAGTGGTGTTGGGCTGCTAACCAAAATGTTGGTGGTTCAAACCCACCAGCTGCTCATGAGAGAAAGACAAGACAATCTGTTTCTGTAAAGATTTATAGCCTTAGAAACCCTGTGGGGGTCATTATGACTTGGAATCCACTTGATGGCAGTGGGTTTGGTTTTTTTGTTTGTTAAAATTACTAATGTTTCGGGAAATGGCTTTGTGAAAGAAAGCTAAAGGATTTGATTTCACTTCTCTGTAGCTCAGTTTCCACCTCTGTGAATAATCTCTAAGGCTTTGATTCTGGACCAGCAACATAAGTATCACCTGGGAGCTTATAAGAAATGCAGAGTCTCAGGCTCCACCTGTTGTTGTTGTTATGTGCCGTCGAGTCGGACCCAACTCATAGCGACCCCTCCTTGGGTTTACAAGGCAGTATCACTATGGAAGTAGATTGCCCCATCTTCCTTCCAAGGAGTGGCTGGTGAGTTTGAACCGCTAGCCTTCTGGTTAGCAGTCAAGTGCCTTAGGCACTATGCTACCAGATCTCCCCAGGCTCCACCTAGACTTACTTAATCCAATCTGCAGTTTAACAATATCCCTAGGTGATTCTTATGCATATCTTCCAGGTTTCTTTGAGCTTAATTACCTATACTTTTCTAGATAAAACCTAGAATACATAAACATTATATCTTGAAGCACATAATTATTTATTATGTTAATGGTGTTGGAGCTCTCTCTTCTACTTTCTTGAGGAATAGATCCCCAGGCTACATGTTCCTCTTTTCCTTAACTATTTTTCATAATAACCTTGCCATGGCATTCTTCAAGTGGAAGCCTAGGAAAAGGGGCTGAACTAGTAATGTAAACTAGCAGTGTTTTGAGTTCTGTAGTAGTTGGTGTAGGGCAATTATCTGTGCTCTACAAATAGTCTTTGAGGATGAACCAAAAAAAGGGAAGAAATTGAGCACATGGAAATAATCAATTTCAGGCTATTTGAAGTAGACAGTGTTATATGAACAGACTCAAAGGAAAGATGACATTCACCTTTAAAAGTTTCCAGGCAAAATGAGATCCTGGTGTAAACTGAGACATGATGAGATATTTGTATCAGCTATACCCCACGTGGAGTCCTTGGGTGGTGCAAACAGTTATTTGTGCTTGGTTTCTGAGTATGGTTCTACACTGACACATGTGGGGTTGCCATGAGTCAGAATCAACTCCCTGGCAACTGGTTAAAACAAACAAACAAACAAAAAAAAACCTACTCTGCAGCTGGCATCATTATCTTGGATTATCTCATATCAACTAGCTTGTTACTATCCCATTCACTAGTCAAAATATATAAAGTTATATGTTTTTATACTTCCTTTTAATCAATACAGAATACAGAAAGATGTCTAGTTATCAGGAAAAACCCTTAGCAGTAATGAAAATTTAAAGGCTACAAGCATCACAGCAACACCATTCCTGCCTAGTTTACCTGCATCTTTATAGCGCTGAGAGTGAAGGAGATGAGGACAGTCCTAGTGCAAGGAGCTCCTGCATTCTCCTCTATGGCTCTGCTCTTTTGGTCCTAGAACATTAGTTCCAAGGCCCTTGCTCATCAGCAGATTATTCCAGTACCAAGTTCCTGACTGTCCCTCATCCTTGCAACCCCCTTATTAATTATATGCAACCTGTTGTAGTTTGGTTCCCTAAAACCTGGCCTAGACTCATACCACCACTACCACCACAACCCAACCCCCCAAACATACCCAAGTACAGGGAATCTATGTATTGTGCTTTATAAACTCTATGGAATAACTTTTGAATTGTTGCTAAGTCAAATAAAACTTGAAAGAAATATATGGGCCTCGGATATAATGGTGAAGGAATCCCAGTGGTGCAATTACACTGCACTGTTAAATTAAAGGTTGGTGGTTCAAACCCACCAGCAGCTCAGTAGGAGAAAAGACCTGGTGATCTACTCCCATGGAGACTAAAAACTAGGAAACCCTATGGGGCATTTCCACTCTGTCCTATAGGGTCTCTGTGAGTCAGAATCAACTCCATAGCACACGATAAAAACAAGCATATAGTGATAGAAATTTCTATTTCAGTAGATTCCTAAGTGATAATTGAGAATTGTGTGAGTTGAGATCTGCCAAAGCTACAGTTTCCAAAATACTGACTCCAGTTAAACTGGACTAACTGGGCAGGGAAAGGAGAGGGATGTGAAAGTACAGAGGTACTTGGGTATAGTAGGTGTGTTTTCTTTCCTGTATTTCCTCCATGGTCTTTCATAAGCCCAGTCTAAATCCAGGAGTGGTCACATCTACCTTTCTTTAATTTTTAAATTCCTTTCCATTCATAAAACTAAATTACTTACTTTTTATTTAAATCAAATCATACAATTTAAGAGTAACTTACAGATTAAACTGACTTCCTACTTCATTAAACCAGTGGTGTGCTTACTCATACAAAACCAAAAAACACCAAGCTCACTGCCATCAAGTCGGATCCGACTCATAGCAACCCCTCCTTGGGTTCAAGGCAGTATCACTACAGAAGTAGATTGCCCAGCCTTCCTTCAAAGGAGTGGTTGGTGGGTTTGAACTGCCAGCCTTCTGGTTAGCAGTCAAATGCCTTAAGCACTATGCCACTAGAACTCCTATTTAAAAATGTAACATTGTCATTACAAATATATCTAATCAATTAGTGGGTCTAACATGATGTCAGTGTATTGTGGTGACTTGTGGCTCTTTTGTTCGCTCCCAAAGAGTCAGTAGTTTCAAGGAGGGTGCCTGGTATTGGAAAAGCACAAAGCTGGAAAAGGTGAGAGCTGAATGCTCTTATCAGTTGTGTCATTAACTTATTGCAAGAACTCTTTCTACATGATTCAATCACTTCATATATAAAATAATATCACAGAAGTTACTTTGGTAAAATTGCCCACAGTTCACAAAATATTTTAATTCAATCAAGTGAGATATCAGATATTAGTGTGTTTTACCTCCACACTTTCACATCTCTCCCCTTTCCCTGCCTTTATGCCTACTAATTAGTCTACTTTAAGCAGAGTCAGTATTTTGGAAACAGTACTTTGGCAGATCTCCATCCACACAATTCTCAAAATCACTTAGAAATCAATTAATAGGAACATATTACTTAATGCAATAATATCTTTAAAGAGTTAGCTAAAATTTTATGAAATTAACAAAAAATAAGAAGCATTTAATTTTTTTATTCACAAATACTTTCTTCTAGTTCATCTTAATATCAGTACTAAAATGCTCATGATGGTCAAAATTAGGAAAACCTCCTGTAATACATACCATATTTCTAAACTAAATTTTACCAATACCCACGAATAATATTCTTATAATTGATATTTAAAAAACCAAACAAACTCACTGCCATTGAGGAGATTCCAATTCATTGTGATATTTCATCCTCTTTAAATGGCTCCAATGAGTTTAGAATGGAGCCAATTGAAGAAAACTTCAGTCAGTAAAATGTATTCCTCACAATAAATGCAAAGTTTTAATTACCAGTAAAGCTATCCTCTTTGTAATGTATTCCCTTTGTATGATGTTCTTGCTTTGTTTTCTACGTGACAGAGTTTTAAACCTTATTTTTTCATTTTTTCAGTTCTTGGTAAAATCAGGAGTGCTGTTGGGAGTGCCCAGCTTCTTATGTCCCAGAAATTCCAGCAGTTTTATTGGCTTTGCCAGCAGAATATGGTAAGTGCATCTTCAGATAACCTCAGTTGCTTATAACCAAGATGATAAATGACCATTCTATATAATCTAACTATTTCATTTTCATTACTGGTTAAAGAGTTCCAATACATTTGCAGAATATTGAGCCAATTTACTATAAAGGAGACTTTCTGGTTTGGGGATGAAAGAGTTACAAGGTCCAAGTTTATAAGTGCAATCAAGGCAGAGAGGCTACCAGAAGGGTTACCATGTCAGTGAGCAGATGGGCAGGAACCAGACAGGAAGACAGAAATTTCCAGTGGTGTGGTGTGAGAGTGTACCTCTGCAACTAGCATTTGTACCAGAGACTTTTAGAAAACAGGATGGAAAGTAATTCACCATTATGGTTAATGTCACAAATCAAGAAAATGATCTCAGGTGGCTTCAAATTAAAAACATAAACAACTATATTGAAAGCGATTTTAGAAAGTATTTAGATATTAAATTTTATATCCAAGAGTGAAATAAATAAACTGTAAGCTTGGTTCTAATCTGGCAATCAAAGGTAAAGAAAAACCCAATATACATACATCCAGTTCTCATATTTGACTAAAGAAACTCTTCTCTCAATTTCATTTAGAGAAATAACCAAATAATATTCAAATTGTTTTGTAGGTTATTTTATAATCCATATATTGATTATTTTTTCAAATCAAACATTTTCAGTAAAATGCAAAGTAGACCTCTTCTAGGCTTCTTGTCATATATTGCTTAAGGCATGTTGGTTATTAATCAAAATGTCAATGTCCACCCACCAGCCACTCTGTAGAAGAAAGATGAGGCAGTCTGCTTTTGTAAAGATTTACAGACTTAGAAACCCAATGAGGGGTCATTATGAGTCAGAATCAACTCAATGACAGTGAGTTTGGTTTGGTTTGGTTTTCTAGGCCTCATGTTTTCAGAAAACATGCTGGACCAGGCAGTGTATCAATCTGTTGTACATAGGGTCACTAGGAGTTGGAGCCTAATCGACCACACCTAACAACAATAGGCCTCTTATGAGAAATCACTGTGTGGCACAGATGGTTAAGTGCTCAACTACTAGCCAAAAGATTGGAGGTTCAAGCACACCTAGAAGTGCCTTAGAATATAAGGCATGGTGATCTGCTTTGGAAAGATCACAGCCTTGAAAACTTGATGGAGCAGTTCTGCTCTGATCACATCGGGTCACCATGAGTTGAAATTGACTCAATCGCAACTAATAACAGGGCCCCCATAGCAATGATGCTCACTGATTTGGGTTTGTATTTTTTATTACCTTTCAAGGAGACATGTGCCTATATAGAATATACACAGCAAAGAAAATACAAAACACATCCGAGTTGCCCGTTCAGTTTTTAATTAAGATCATTAAAAAGTACATTTTCTCTTAATATTTTCCAATTGACCCCATTAAAGTTCATCATGAAATGTGAAGAGTAACCAAGAACATCTCTATGAAATAATGTTATAATCAACATTTAAAGAAGGTTTTGAGTTCCTTGAAAGAAATATATAGCTGCATAAACATTCAGTTATCATGTTTACTATTAATGTTCTTGCCTCCTCCATACTATCTGTTTAAGTATTATTTTTAAAGGAATTGATTTAGGCTACTAAGGAGCTTTGAATTATATTATGTTGTTGTTGTTGCTATGTGCCGTCGAGTCGGACCTGACTCATAGCGATCCCTCCTTGGGTTTCCAAGGCAGTATCACTATGTAAGTAGATTGCCCCCATCTTCCTTCCAAGGAGTGACTGGGTATTATATTATATACAGTCTGGTAAAAACAGGTAGTTACTATCTTTATAAACTCATAATCTAAAGCATGATACATATAAGTAAAGATACATTATTCAAGCCTATAAAATGTTCATTTCCCCTCTGATGAGCAGCTAATATTAGAAATAAAATTATCTATTCTAGTATTATTGATGCTTTTTATAGATGTCATATTGCATTTTACTGTTAACTTTAAAACAAATTATTTTGAGTTTTGAGATATCCAACTTAGCTACTTACTTTTTCTTGCTTCTATATAACATTAAAATTAAAAAATATATATATGAAGCATTTGTTGGGGAGCTGTGGCAGTGAGGGGACAAGGGGACTATCTTAGACATGGCTGGCAGGAGAGAACGCTGAAACCATAAGCAGATGTCTTGATCATCATAGCCAAATTGCCCATAATTTAAATTAGCATTCATGGTTGTGGGAAGTTCTAAGTAGATACCAAGTTTTAAGTAGGTACTTAGTTTTAAGTGGAGTACATGAGTCATGCAAACAGTTATACATTTGGCTACTAAGTGAACAGTTTGAGGTTCAAGTTCACTCAGAAGAAAGTCCAGATGACCTATTTCTGAAAAAAATCAGCCATTGAAAACCCTATGTAGCACACTTTTATTCGGGCATACATGGGGTCACCATGAGTTGGAATCAACCCAATAGCAATGGGTTGGTTAAGTTTTAAGTCAAAGGAATATAGAAAATAAGTCAAAATCCCAGCCAGACATTTAGAATGAGCTCTGGTAGCACAGTGGTTAAAACATTTGGCTGCTAACCAAAAGGTTGGCGTTTCAAACCCACCCAGCCACTCTGCAGGAGAAAGATAAGTCAATCTGCTTCTATGAAGCTTCACAGCCTTGGAAACCCTATGGTGCAGTTGTACTCTGTCCTAAAGGGTCACTATGAATAGGCTTTGACTTGATGGCAGTGGAACATAGTAGATGTTCCTCAAGGTAAGAATATATAGGTTATTTGTTACACAAGAAGTATGCAGATAATATCGAAAAGACTGCCCCTGAAACTTACAGCTTGATACTTTATTATTAAACACAGACTAGCAGCCTAGAGATCAACTGAAAGTTTGCTAGAAATGCTTCAGACCTCCTGAAGCTGAAATCTGTACTTCAACAAGATATGCAGATAATCTGTACATGCAAGCACTGGTTTCTGCACACTTCTCAGTAACCACTGGCACGCAGAGAAATACTTTGCAACAGAACATATCATATCAAATTGAATCCAGATATTAGAGCCAAGGATATATATGTATGGTAAATGACTGCAATTTATTATGTATTACTTTGCTGGCAGAGAAGGAATGGCCTGGCACAACCATTCATATTTTTTAAAAGCATTTATACATATAAGTGTATCTGATTTTCAAGTAGATATACATATAACCACCTCCTCAATTACAAAGAAAAAAAAAAGAATGCTAATTATATCAGTACAGCCAAATCCTCTACTTTGAGATGAATCCAAACAAAACTGTTTTGTCAGACTAGCAGAAAGACAAGTGAAGACAAATATCTACTCTCCTGCAATCGATGTGTGCGTGGATGACAGATGCTGAACCAGAAGCAAAATGATCAAATCTTTGACGGAAGAGGAAAGGAGAAGCCTTTGCTTCCTTTTCACATGTTTAGGCATGCCTAAACGAACCAAAAAAAAAAAAAAAAGAATAAGTTAGTTGTGTTTGTGAAGTCTTCCTGAAGAAAGAAATATAAAACCGTCCTTAAAAACCCACTGCCCTCAAGTTGGATCCGACTCTTAGCGACCCCTTCTTGGGTTTCTGAGGCTGTATCACTACGGAAGTAGGTTGCCCAACCTTCCCTCCAAGGAGTGGCTGGTGGGTTTAAACTGCCAGACTTCTGGTTAGCCGTCAAATGCCTTAGGCACTACACCACCAGAGCTCCTGAAACCACTCTTAGAAACTCAAATTAGTATTTAACAATATTTCTTTTGATGTGAGAAAATTCTTCCTATGCTCAACATAACCCTTTCCTTTGACAGCTTAAACTCATTATACTTCTTGTTCTGTCATCAATGGAGAACGCGGCCCTAAATTGCAAGATGTTTTGTTTTGTTTTTGTTCACCATCAAAGGCTGATTTCAGACTGGCTACAACTACATGAAAAACACTCAAAGCCCAGTTGTCTGTCTTCACTCTGGGTTAGAACTGCTCCAACTTTCAACATGCACCTCATTAAAGAAAACATTTACAGTATTGTGAGACACTGTGCCTTGTAAATGTTTGAACAGCAAGAGGTTGCCCTCTTGTGGCACAAAAGGAGAAAAAACTTCACAGGGAACAGCTTTCTGTAATTGCAGTTCTCAGGCATTCACTTTGGATGAGAAAATAGAAGAAATTTTGCGGAAGTTAGAACTATGTTAGGCAACAATTTTTATCCTCTCACTTCCACTGTTAATGTAGGTTGCCATCGGTTTTATATGGCAGAATGAGCTTGTAATCTCTCTATAGTCTTGTTCTTTATGACTCCCTCCCACCCCAATCACGCTACTTCTGCTTCTTCAGTCATTCAGCACCAATGCGTAGTGCTGGACATGCAGTAAGTGCATAATTCTTTTTCAAAAGTAATACATAGTCTTCAGAAAAAAGTGAATTTTGATATGAATGGCGAACCAGATTAAAGAAATTTTAAACTAAACCACATACAAGTTCATGTTATCCTTAATGTGAATTATTTATTAAAACAAAAATTGCACGTTTCAAGCAAATTCAGGTAAGTACTTACTCACCAGAAATTTCTCTGATTGTTAAGAGGTACCAATCTGAAATAGGGTCCCAGTGAATTAAGGGAACCACACACACAAATGTCTGTATGCTTAATCTAGGATTTGCAAACTCAAATGCTACCACCAGCCACTCCTCGGAAGGAAGGTTGGGCAATCCTACTTCCGTAGTGATACTGCCTCGGCAACCCAAGGAGGGCTCTCTATGAGTCGGATCCGACTCGATGGCAATGAGTTCGAGTTACTAACCTAAAGGCTGGTAGTTTGAACCCATCTAGTGGCAAGGAGGAAAAAAGGCTTTATGATATATGCATCTGAAAAGAGCATAATCAGTGAAAACTCCACAAAGCACAGTTCTACTCTGTAATACATGGGGTCACCATGAATCAGAATCAATTCAACGACAATTGTTGTTGTTGTTATGTGCCGTTGAGTCATCTCAGACTCATAGGGACCTTACTGTCTTGGATGACAATAGCTTTGGTTATTTTAAGACCATTACAAACCCATGGAAATTCCTGCCCCAGGAACCTATCTTCTGAATAATCCAAAAGATAACCAAGAAGATAGAGACTGTCTTACTTTTACTGTCAAGTATTTAAAAACTCTAATATTTGCCAGCACTCATAGGTTCTAAAAAAATATTTTCCAAATGAAACAGCTAACAAATGTACTATATATTTTTAAACTATCAGCAAATACTTGTACTACAGTAAATGCTTATTGAATCTTCATGGGGAAAATATCTGCATCAATATTTGAAGTAGTCATATTTGTTCCCAGTACTGCTGAAAGGCATATACGTGGGAAAGAACAGCCTCTCCCAAACACTCTGTCATGAGAGATTTTCATGTTGCTAAATCCTGAATGTGTGTTTTAGGATCCCAGTGCCATGCCAAGGCCTACTTCTCAGGATCTCGCAGGGTACTGGGACATGTTGCAGCTCTCCATTGAGGATGTCAGCATGAAGTTCGATGAACTGCACCAGTTGAAGCTCAATGACTGGAAGATTATAGAGTCACCTGAAAGAAAGGTAATTATGCATGCACAATATGTTTTCTATACAAACTACTATTCACTGGCATCCTAGTACCTAATTTAATTGCAGAAATGGTGTGCTTCCAATACGAAATTATATTTCCCTGCCTTTGGTTACCAATACAGGATCAAACTTTATTCTGTGTATATGTGTTTATGTACAAATATTGTATCTATAAATTGGGGTGGAACTGAAATCATCTGGCATGTATAGTAAATAAAAATAGCAGTTTCTCTCTTGCTGTATTTCTTGTACATAGACAATTCAGAAAGACAGAAGGCAAAAAATAAATTTGTAACTGTAGTATCAATTCTTATAGGGACTTATCCTCTGAATTATTTTCAACAAACCATTGTTTTCTATTGTATTTCAATGATTTTTCATAGGAAAATTTTAAGTCTGATTACAAATGAAAAGCTCCTACTCAAATAACTTCTGTAGTTTTGAGGTTGGAGTCAGAGATAAGACATTTTGAAACCTTATTGTACTGTTTGATAAGTAAACTTCCTATAGGTCTGGCAATCTTGCCCCAATAAATTATGCTGAAAATGTTTGTTTATTTTAACCTCTTGACTTAACTTCTTCCAGAGCTAATGTATAGGTCTGATTTAGCAAGAAGTACATTGACTTCTGAACACATTTTAGAGAAATTCTATCCTAATCTGATTTCTCTAGACAAACATAATACATTAAAATAAAATGATAAGGAAAATTAACCTATTATGGGAAGTGATGTTTAAAATATACCTGAAGATGCATATTTGGACAATTAGAATGAAACCCAAATTTAGGTCATCTCATCACCTACTCTTCTCCCTAAAGGTACATTGACTGTCTATGGGGATTTCCCGGCTAGATGCTTAAGTAGATAACTGACAAATTCCCTTTCTTTTACTATAGATGAAGGAGAGAGGCAAACACAGAATGCATATGTTGTACATAAGCTATAAATGGTACATGAAAAAGTCCGAGTAATCTTTTGTGGGATTTTTTTAAGTGAAGGAAATAAGAAGTGATGATTACGATGAAAATGTTATCATAATTGAATGATAAAATAGAATTTATAAAATTAATCTAAATAAACATAATATAGGCAGTCCCTGCCCTTTAGTGTTTGTTATGTAAATTTGCCCTCCTTTGAAATAATTGAACCAACCCCTACCCACAACAAATTCTTCATTATAAACACCTTCATTTGCTATATGTGCAGCCTTTAAGTCATTGAAAAGGCTTCATTCAGCTCTTTCTTGCACTAAAGTAAACCTAAGTAAGAACCATATGAACCTGTTCCAACTCATCTACAAATTCTACTTGAAGCTTAAAGACACAGTTAGGAATGGATCTCATTTGTAATCCAGGGACTGCCTGTAATCCACTTTTCATTCATCAGTAATTGACAGCTAATAGAAACTCTTTTACCTAAACTATATACAGGTAGTCTCCAACTTTCAATGGGGTTACCTTCTGATGACCCTGTTGTAATTCCTTTCTGACATTAAGTCAAATACTTCTTTTGTTTTGTTTTCATTATTATTGCGTTTTATTATCAATATCTTTATAAATCTGATCTTTATTGTCTTTGTGGAATGAAAACATTACATCTAAACTTAAAGCTTCAACATAGGTGAATCCTGGTTTTTCAGTTTTGTGCATGTTATAAAAGCCCAAAAAAGGAAAAAAAAGAAAAAGATGGTTGTGAATGCAGTTGGTTGTAACTCAAATATGTCGTAAGTCCAGGACAACCTGTAGTTGATTCTTTGGTTTTCCTTATGTTGATTTATTTTCTGCCTAAAACAGCAGTCTTGGGAATAAGAGGTCACCACGTTTTTTCACCCTTTTCTTGCACAACTGCTTCTTTTCCCCACAATGTCCAAGCAAATCTGGCCCCCTTTGCATTTTTTGTGGAGGGTAAAGGGAGAAAAACAGAGAGGTACTGTTTCCCAACAACTAACTGGGCAGTCTACTTCTGTAAAGATACTGCCTCAGAAACCCAAGGAGGGATCACTCTGAGTCGCTGTCGACTCAATGGCAGTGAGTTTGGTTTGGTTTTAAATATCTATTTAGAAGAGGAAAGGGGTTCTGGCCTCTTTTGTAACCTCTCATGGGAAGGAACTCATTGACAAGGAGGGGCTCCAGTGGTAATTCCATGCTGATACAGAATCAGTCAGTAGATCCAACTTACTTATTTCAAAATGGCATTAAATAATACAGCACAGTTTGGACACAGACCTTTCACCAGAACCTTGTAAGCATTGTATATTGCACTTGTTGCAGAATTGTAAAATTTATATTTCTAAAAAAGGCATACACATATTTTGGTGTGATTTATTTCAGAACATTAGCTAGCAATCAAAAATAATTATTTGCATCATCTTTTTACCAAGCAAGTGAAAAATCATTATACATGTTGTGAGTCGGATCCAACTCCACAGCAGTGCATTGTGGTGCATTTGCGTCTATGTTGTTAACGTCAGGAGATTTTAGGACTATAATAGAGAATTTGGCCAATGGTTACCTGGTATACTCACATAATATGGTTTTCATGTATGTAACTGACATTCTGGAGTTTGTGGAATAACCACAGCATATCATAGAAATGTCAAATGGCATCTTCCTAATGACCTCAAGAGATTGGCATCATGGGTATTTAATGCTAAGAGATGAGTGATACTTTGAAAAATGTAGGAATAAGGGTTAAGAATTAATCTAACAACAAATAAAAATAATTTGTTAATCTCTTCCTTCTATCCATCAATTTTGACTTGTGTGTGAGAAACATTAATTGTATTCACAATGTGTGCAACCATCACCACTATTTATCAATTTTGACTTTTGATATTTTTCAGGAAGAAAGAAAGGTCCCCCCTCCAATACCAAAGAAGCCCCCAAAAGGGAAATTTCCTATTACAAGAGAAAAATCCCTTGACCTGCCCGACAGACAACGTCAAGAAGCTCGCAGACGCCTCATGGCTGCTAAGAGAGCAGCGTCCTTTCGACAGAATTCTGCAACCGAGCGTGCTGACAGCATTGAGATCTATATCCCTGAGGCCCAGACCCGACTTTAAAGACAGAATGCTGCAACTTTTACCTTTTTTTCCTTTTTAACAAGATGCTTGTACAGTTTGTCACCTACCTGGTAATTTTTGTCTCATTTTCTCCACTGACTACACCCTTGCTGTTGTGTTCTTTGTGCCATAAACACAGTGGAATGCTTTTGATTTCCTCAGAGTTTGCTGAACTCATTGCAAGAATGACTTCTCTTTTCTTTCTTTCTTTTTTTTTTATTTTAATTGATGGTCTGACTTAAAATCAGCTATGTTGGATAGGCTTGGTAAGACCTAACTTATCCACCTTGTTCTCAGAGGACAACAAGAAACACCTCTTGAGATGGAACCCAACTTAAATTTTGTTATTTATATTTTTATAAATTGTGTGAAAATTAGAGATAAGAATAACAAATAACTATAAATGGGTGCATCTCACCATTCACTAGAGGCATTAGATAACCCGGAAGGTGCTACAACTTGAAGTGCAGGAAAGGAACGAAACTATTTCTCCCTTTAAACTCCAGTTAATTTTCCCTAAATCCAGTTGATTCATTTGCCTACATGTCTAATATTCTAGTTCTCTTTGTCATTAACAGAAACATTAGGTTTGTTATGTGAAGTTTGTAGTGATGAAATGTGATCTTTCCAGCCACCAAAATTCCCTACTTTATGGTTCTCTAAAACCCAGGAGATAATAAGTCTGAACTCATTAAAAATGTCTAGCACAGAATCAACACATTCAAAATATAAGATGAATTCTCATACAAGGGAGTGATGGGTGAAAAGAAATTAGAGGCTTAAAAAAGGCTAGCTCTTCTATAGCAGAGGAGTATAAAGGGAGAAAAAATGTTCTTAATTCTATGAAATAATCATTGTATTTTTTATTCCTTTATAACAAACAATTACATACATTTTTTAAGTTAATAATTTATGATACATGTGATTATATACATACATATATATATGTATGTATGTATGTGTGTATATATATATGTTCTCAAACAGCTCTATCAGTTGATTTTTCAGGGTACCCTTTAAAAATTTTAAAAAACACACAAAAAAAGTTTGCTTGTTTAAAATGAAAGTTGTGATGTAAAAAGTTTAAGAAATATGAATGTAAGTGGTAAGTATATTTCAGTTTTAATGGTAAAGATGAAATGTAGTTTACATTTGTATTTTTCCACAATTCTTTTGTCCTATGCAGCATTGCTAAAGCCAAGAATATATTTATTGCTTCTGGATATGAAAAAAAAAAAGTTATTGTGATTTCCAGCTGTGGAATTTAGAAAACTAACTAGATTTATGGCTCTGATTGGCACCAGAGAAAAATAAGAACTCTTTTAATTGGAAGGCTTTACGTTTTTACCATTAAATTTCGATGCAGTAGTCATGATCTCAACACCACTTCTGGAAAGTTAGATTAGCTATTCAGACACATCTTCAAAAGAAAAACTTATCAAATTTATCAATTTGATCTCGGTTTCAGAGTTTTCACTTTTACTCATGGTAAAAGCAGGATTGCCATTTAAGACAGATATTTCCACCAAACTACCATGTCTTCCGTTTGCCTGCTTTAAGGAATACCATGTATTTAGCCATAGGCAGAACAGCTTTTCAGTTATCCTGCAGCACTTTGTTTTCCCACCCTGAGTCGCACTTTAAAATGTTCCCAGCTCACTCTGCAGCCCGAGCATTCAGTGAGGTAGTTACAAAGTTGGGGCATTCTTTAAGAAGGCAGTTTTCCTTTTCCTCATATTCTACATTCCACAAGCATGGGGTTCACAGGGAGCACAGTTGATATTAAAGCATGTTTAGCTTCAAAGTTTTACTTTTTTAAACCTGAGTAGTTTAAGAATTCCCTATAAGAAGAAACCCTGTAAATTCAGCCTCATATCTGGTATATATTTACCAAACAGCCTTAAAATATATTTGGAAGCAAAAATCAGTACGAATGTATATCCTTGAAAAATGCAAAAAAAAAAAGGAAAAAAAAATCCCTGAAATATTCTTCTATGAATTAATCCTATTTCCCCAGAGTGTTCAAAGCATTTTTCTACCTAAGAAAAAAGCTGAATCCTGAATAGTGTACAGTAATGTTGCTTCTTCCTATATTCACTATACTATGTTAACAACAAATGTATTTGCAAGTATTGGCATTTTAGACTTTAAAAATGATGTATTATTTAAGATGAATTGCTATTTAGAAAAAAACACAGAAAAGGAAAGTGAGTGTATATTCCCTCATTAGAGGAAATGTAAACTGCACATGTGCACGCCAACCTACTCACATATGTATATTTACTGGCAGCTGATGTGTTTTATCAAATTTCCTTGAACTTGTATAAATCATATAAAAGCAGATTATAAAAATTAGACAATAATTGTTTATCTTAGATCCCAGATTCTATAAACCTGACTTGAATAAGTGAATTCAAGGATTTGAAATAATTTTTGATGTTCTTAATATTCATTTTTATCTCACAATCCCCAAAAGTCTTGGCCTAAACCATACCTAAATGAGCAAACACACCTACAAATAAATTTTACAATGGCTAATGATTTAAAGTGGTGAATGTGTACAAGCCCCTGTTTGGGCCACTGTGTTCCAAAGAAGATTATTTAATGGTGAAACAGATGCTTGCTGCTAGATCCAATGGAATGTTACCTGCTCATGTTATATGAATGAGTGCAATATATTCAGTCCACATACAGGTGACAGTCTTTCATGAAACACAGAAGATAAGCCATGTTTATGTATTGTACATGTAAAGAAAAATAAAACTGTTTATAATACTTGTGTTAGTCAATCAAACTCACTTATTTCAGTTTTTTCTAGCATATATATATACATATATACTATAAAGCTATAGTGTGATCATTTCACCTTATATAGGATATAATTTTATAAAAGATTATACATAAATTTGAGTTTCTAGAATATAGTTAAAATCATAATGCACTGTGTTCTGTGAACATTACAGTGAAACAAAGTACAATGCACCCCATAACCACATACCTATATTCCTAAAGATAGAGCTAATAACTATTGAAGCTCAAATATAACTTTAGAAATCATTTTACTCATAGTCAACAAGATGATATTACTGTGTTCAACTTAGTTAATTTTCAAAAGCAAAACACAAGTATAATAAACAGGATTCTAAAGTTTAACAAAGCCTAGAAAAGGAAAAGGTCACTTGTTAACAAGAGTACTTTCAATGTAATTCATCCCATTTATCTGCGTTTGTTATCATTGTGCTTAATGTAAAAATAATTATCAGTGATAATTCTCGTTTTTTTTTTCTCAGTAAATTTCTATAACCAGTCTAGAATGGTATATAAAGAATTGAACTGTTGTACGATACTAAAACATCACATTTTTGTTTAAAAGTATATGTCGATGTTTTCAACTCAAGATAATTCTAAAGACTTCAAGTATTAAGTAGAAAAGTGTTATAATTAGAAATAAACTACATATAAGCTTCTGTCTTATAAAATAGCCACTCCATCAGTCACTTGCCAAGTACAAGGAATCCCTCCCCACTGGCTCCTAGGAAAGAGGCTAAATTTACTATTAGAAGAGAACACCATCCCAACTGCATGGGTTTGAGCATTTCTTTTGGAATGTATGTTCCATTTGCACTATCTTGATATTTGCCTTTCTCAATACCATTAAGCAGCTACTGTTTCCATCACTTTGAGTAAAGAATCAGTGTTTTTTATTCAGGCATCTCTACTGTTTTTGTCAGGTCCTTATAGCCACCTCCCCCAATCCAGGGTGGAATTTTATTGGAACATTAAGTAAGATTGCAGACATTTGGTCAAAGTGACTTTAGTGACTATCAAATATATTGTCTTTAGAATACTCTCTGGTTTGGGCCAAATCTTTTGGTGGAGAATAGGAAGAGGATGAGATGGGTAATAGTTTTCATGAGAAAGTCATTTTCTTTGGCAGTAACTTGATCAGATTCAAGCCAGACCTCAAATGGTCCTGAAGATTTAGAGGCCAGTGGACCACTTTAAATGATACACAACTGATGTTTGAGCTGCGTTTTAACTAAGAATATCAATCAGTCTTGTTCAGAATTATGAGCCCCAGATGGTCCAAATGGACAGAAATCCCATGTGCCATGACTTAGAAAATAGTACATGTTTCCTTAGGCTGATCATAGTCATCAACATTATTGCTTATTGCAGACCTCCATAAATCTTGGTGGGGAAAGTAGACAGAAACATGTAAGAGGAGATATGTCTAACCTGAATGTAAAAGCATTGTCCCAAATAGTGCTTACTAGTTTGGGAAGTGCTCCTAGATACAGTATTTGGCCCACACTTCTGAAAACTGGAATATCCATAGCATTAAGCATAGAAACAAGTCCCCCAAAATAAGCCCAAATTACTAAATTATATATATTTACTGTGTATTCATTTCCCCATCATCATTTTCTCAATGCTTCAATTCCCAATATTTTTTTCACTGCAAATTATCATATTAATAAGGTAGTTTAAGACAGTTTTCAAACCATATTCCCTTGGAACTTCTTGAGGGTTCTCTTTTATATTTATCTGCATATTTGTTTATACTTTGGTCATTTTAATCAAAGGCAAGGTTCCAAAACTTAAGAAAAAAAAATTGAAAACTCCTAGCTTAACAGATCAAGAATATAATCAGCAGCTGGTTAGTAAGTATCTTTAACTATATGGACCAGAATAATGAAATTTTCTTCATTTAACACCCCTTCACTGTCTGTCATAGAATATATCTCACAAGGTCAAACATGATCCTGGTGCCTTCATGGCAAGAGGTCCACCTTATCACTTGCATTAAGTTGATAATTGCAATAAATTGTAGTGAATAATGTGATAAAGAGAAGGGTAACTTTTTACACTTTAAGCTAAATGCCCATTAGCATGAGAGGCTACAGAATATTTTGGAAACAAAGTTGCCAGAAATCTCTAGCCAGCTAATCAACAACCTGGGTTTTTCTTCATACATCAGCCAGCGATTCATTTGAACCTCATGTCTCAGTTTTCTTGTCTATAAAGCAGGGATTATAGTTCCTGTCCTTTATCTCCCTCATAAATATATTGTGAGAATTAATGGCATATTGACTCCAAAATCCTCTGAGATCTTTCGAAATAGGTAGTAAAAGTATAAGTTATTGTTAAGGATTAGGTGCCAAAATTTAGTTTCATGGCCCTCTTCTTGTATGTTGTCATCTCAACTGTATGGATGAGTTTTATCCATAGTTGGAGGTACTGGCCAATGTCAAGACAGATCATAAGTATCTCAAAAATAATCAGGACATACCAGAGGCAGTTACAATTTCTTGGAAAGTGTCCTTGGCTAACCAGCAGACTACAGAGAAATTTGATAAAGGTTTGAAAATGGAGAAAGAACTACAAGGAGTATTTCTCCTTTTCTTCTATTTTTGATTCCAAGTATTTCTAAGATATTTCCATAAGCAAAACCAGGCACCCACTAGAATTCGGCAATGTTTTCAATTAAGCTCAGTTGCATCTTAGAGGAAAAGGAGAGATATTAAACCAAACCTTGATGTGATGAAAAAAAAAAAAAAATTTAGAAGCAGAAAAGTGAGCATATGGGGAGTATCAAGAATGGAGTCAGACATACCGACCAAAATTGCTAAAGGCTTGTGGAGTCTAACTGCTCTAATTCCAGCTTTTTATAATTATTCTAGCTCACACTTCAGAGAATGCAGAAGTGGTCCATGGGAATGCTTCAGAAATAACCATCTTTTCATCCTTGCAACATTGGAAAATGTCTATAATTTTATAAATTGCTGTCCTAACACTGGCATTTCGATCTAGCATTAAAAGAAATTATTTAAATTTTCAATCTGAACACTTGACAGATGACTTCTTTGCAGAGGAAATGTTAGTTACATACTATAAAAACACTTTTTAAAAGATTTTGTATATATACAAACTAAGGTAACAAAGGTTTACCTCCCTACTTTCTTAGATTTTATGTGACTCTTCATCATTGGTGCTTATTCCGAACCTGAAAGACTTGTGAGTCCAATCTTTCGTATACTCAGTGGAGGAGAGGAGATAAGGAAATAAAAAGATGTACACCAAGTTTCTTGAAGTATAAATTTATCTTTTTCAAGTAGACCATGGTCTCCATAGAGAATATGTTGGTTTATGTCTGCTAATCCGTGGAATGTGATACGTTATGGATGCCACGTATTCATTCTTTGATTTACCCCAACTTACCACCATAACCCAGCCCCAATCATTTTAATAAGATGATCATATCACTATAAAAGGGCTCAGCATGTATGTCTCTCTCACTCCACTTTATAACTAGTTTGCTGAATTAAAAAAAGATTTCCCTTTATGAATAGTAAGACCTAAACCTAACTTTTGAACTCCTATTTCCTAATGATAAGCCACTTTCCTCTGTATACATTCTTCCTGCATAGAGACAAAAGTCACATCCCATTCTCCATAGTACATGCCAAAATATCCCAGTGTGGCCTAAGGACTAAATTAAATGCCTCCTATAGAAATTTAAGGAATGTTAGAACCAGGAAATTAGCTGTTTAGTTAAAGTTTTAAAAAAGTATATAAATATATATATAAATATATATACATATGAAGTCATATCAACAATGAGGATGAACAGAGTGCCAAATATTCAACATCTGTACAAAGTTACACTTCACTAGATTTAAACTATTTTATGTAATTCTCTTTCTCATGCTTTTCTGGTTCTTTTGATAAATTCTATTTAGTAGCATGCAGGATACCTAATCTGAATGTACAGTATGCTATTCATCCTCACAACAATTTCTTGCTTCTTGTTAATAACTTCTTATCAGAATGTTGGTCATTAATTTAAGACATTTAAGGATTGCTTTATTTGAGTTCTGTTTGTTTTTTCATAGTTCTATTTTCTGCTCTCCAGCTGATTATGTGAAAAATGTACTCACCATTTGCTCCATAATTCTTCTATGATAATGCCTCTCTCAATTGATTTCTGTATTGCTGATATTTCATCTCCTGTAAATAGTTCTGCAATTAAATTTTTTGAGAAAAGTAATGTTTACTTTTTATTGGAGTGAATTCATGTTATTTTAAACTCAGAAAAAAATTATATGGACCAACGCGTTTTGTCCAGAAAAAAATTATACTCTTCCTCTATTACATATTTTATTGTTGAAATAGCCTCAATTTCTCTATATAGTAAGGACAAATGGACATATAGTAAGGCTATAGATTTAATATGTAAGCAAATATAGATTAAAATTAGGTTAAAATAAATAAATACTATGATATTTAGTTAATGGTTGTTTTAGACTCTTGAGTTGCAACAAAATGAGACACACATTACAACAGACAATTGTATTAAAAATACAGATACAGACTTATCTTAGTTTCCTGGTGCTAATATAACACAAATACCACAAGTGGGTGGCTTTAATGAATGAACATATTTTCTCACAATTTAGAAAGCCAAAAGTTCAAATTCAGGGCAGTAACTATCATTGAAAGCTCTGTCTCTGTTGGGTATGGGGAAAGATCTTTGTCTCTTTCGGCCTCTGTAGCCCAGTGTTCCTGTTCCTTGGTTATCTTTAGTTGGCATCTGTCTTCCTCTCCCATGTGTGTTCTCACTTCTGTGTCTAATAATTTTTTTATAATTCAGAAGTGATTAGTTTTAGGACACACCATATACTGCTATTGCTTCATTAACACAACAAAGAAAACCCTGGTTCCAAATAGAATTACATCCACACATATAGGGGTTAGGATTCAAAACATACTTTGGGGGAACACAATTCATCTCATAACAAGGTTGAATGTTGTTTTAGTAGTTTAACATCCAGACCTCACAGAGCAGAAAAGTGTTACTCCAATTACCTTTTTAGCATATAACATGCACATAGCACTTATAAGAAACTAATGCACCAGGAGGTTGTGTGATTGGCCAAAAGAAGGATTACAAGCACATTATTTGCGTAAAAATTTTGTACCAGAGTCTCAAGTTGCCCAACAGTGATTTGAGTCATCTGCTCAGAAGTGTACTTCAGTTTTCACTACTCTAATTAAGCAATTATTTTTTTCCTGTGTATTTGTTCAATTGTGCTTGTATCTCCTTCCATTGCTTACTATCAATTAGTCTCACTACCTTAATTTCAATTTTCTGTCTCTTGGCTTTAGAGCTACTTCATTGCTGAGGAACTCACTTTTTGTATCTCCTTCCCAAATCCCCAAACTGAGCATGGACAGAATTCTTGAGAAAGGCCAGGTCATACTCAACAGCATTTCCCCAAATGTTCATCACAGATGTGTTTCTGCTTTTTTCCATACTATTTACTGCCTTTCACCTGTTGTGGCATCAATGAGGTTTTGAGGTCGGATAATGGAGTTAAGAAGGTGAATAACAATAGTCTCTAGAGAGTCTGAGGATTGGTGTGGTGCAATGTGTTTCCCTTATGTGGCCTTTCTGGCCCTAGGTTTGCAGTTCTTCCAAAATGATTGGACTGGCTGCAATCACTCAAAGGATTTGTTGGTTTGCTATCCACCATAAATGGCTTGAAAGGATTGGTCAGGTTGTTATCCACCTAAGGAATTGGCTGGGGAGCCTTGTCCAGCGGCTGACCTTTACCTGGATTGGTTAGGGAGCCCACCTTGTAATTGATGAAGAGTACATGGGCTGGCCTATAAAAACTCTGGAACCTGAGAGCAGAGCTTTCCTGATGGAGAGTAGGGCTGCGGGAGAGTTGCACTGAGAGAACTGTTTCAGCATGAAGCTTGTCTGAAGCTGCTCCAGTTGGACAAAGGTGGAGACATGCTTTCTTCTGGAACTTTCCAGACCTAGCTTGTATATCTTTCCCTGAGTTGTATCCTAGGTTTCCTGACATTGTCCCTCCATTGCATCCCAAATTGTATTGTTACTTATGTTCTGTTACCTAATAAAACACATAACCTTGAGGATAGTCTGTAAGTTCTGTGTGACATTTGCAGAAAATTATCAAACCCACCAGAGAAATGTCATTGTTTGTTGCAGTCAAGTTGGTTTCAACTCATAGAAATCCTATGTACACGCAGAACAAACAATGCCTGATCTTGCACCCTCCTCACAATCATTGCTATCCTTGAGCCCATTATTGGAGCCACTGTGTCAATCCATCTATTGAGTGTCTTCCTCTTTTTCAGCTTACCTTCTACTTTTCCAAGCAGAATATCCTTCTCCAGGGACTGGTCCTTCCTGATAACATGACCAAAGTATAAGAGATGAATCTCATCATTCTTACATCTAAGGAGCATTATGGCTGTAGTTCTTCCAAGACAGATTTGTTTGTCTTTCTGGCAGTTCATGGCATTTTCAATATTTTTCACCAATTCCATAATACAAATACCTCAGTTCTTCTTTGGTCTTCCTATTCATATCCAGCTTTCACATAGATATGAGACAATGGCTTGGGTCAAGTGCACCTTAATTTTCAAAGTGAAATCTTTGCTCTTTAAAGGCCTTTTGCAGAAGATTTGCCTAATGCAATATGTCATTTGATTTCTTAACTGCTGCTTCTATCAGCATTGATCATGGATCCAAGTAAAATGAAATTCTGGAAACGTCAATCTTTTCCCCATTTATCAGGATGTTGCTTATTGGTCCAATTGTGAGGATTTTTCCTTTCTTGATGTTGAGGTGTACTCCATACTGAAGTCTTTGACTTCATCAGTATGTGCTTCAAGTCATCTTCACTTTCAGCAAGCAAAGTTGTGTTGTCTGCATATCACAGGTTGTTAATGAGTCTTCTTCCAATCCTGATGCTGCATTCTTCTTCATACAGTCCAGTTTTAGGATTTTTGCTCAGCATACAGATTGAATGAATATGGTGAAAGGATACAGCTTTGATGCACATGCACACCTTCCTTGATTTTAAACCATGCAGTATCCCCTTGCTCTGTTCAAACTACTGCTTCTTGATCTATGTACAGGTTCCTCATGAGTACAATTAAGTGTTCTGGAATTCCCATTCTTTGCAATGTTATCCATAATTTGTTATGATCCACACAGTCAAATGCCTTTGCATAGTTAATAAAACACAGGTAAACATCTTTCTGCTATTCTTTGCTTTCAGCCAAGATACATCTGACATCAATAAATTATATCCCTTGTTCCACATCCTCTTCTGGATCCAGATTGAATTTCTGGCAGTTTCCTGTTGATTTACAACTGCAAATATTTGTTAATTATCTTCAGCAAAATTTTACTTGTGGGCTATTAATGATATTGTTTGATAATTTCTGCATTCTGTTGGATTGTCTTTCTTCAGAATGGACACAACTATGGATTTCTTCCAGTTAGTTGGCCAGGTAGCTGTTTTCCAAATCTCTTGGCATAAATGAGTGAACACTTCGAATGTTTCATCTGTCTATTGAAACATCTCAATGGATATTGTGTCAATTCTTGGAGCTCATTTTTAACCAATGCCTTCAGTGCAGCTTGGACTTCTTCCTTCAATACCTTTGTTTCTTGATCACAACTACCTTCTGAAATGGTTGAACTTCAAACAATTCTTTTTAGCACAGTGATTCTGTGTATTCTTTCCATTTTCTTTTGATGCTTCCTACATCATTCAATATTTTGCCCATAGAAACTTTTAATATTGCAACTTGATGCTTAATTTTTTTTCCTTAAGCTCTTTAAACTTGAGAAATGCCAAACATATTCTCTTTTAATTTTATAACTCCAGATCTTTGCCTATTTCATTATAATACTTTACTTTGTCTTCTCAAGCCACCCTTTGAAATCTCTGTTCAGCTCTTTTACTTCATCATTTCTTCCATTTGCTTTAGCAACTCTCCATTCAAAAGCAAGTTCCAGAGTCTTTTTTGATATCCATTTTGGACTTTTCTTTCCTGTCTTTTTAATAACCTTTTACTTTTTTTTATGTATGATGTTCTTAATGTAAGCCTACAACTCATCTGGTAATTGGTGTTCAATATGTCAAATATTTTCTTCAGAAGGTCTTTATATTCAGGTGGGATATACTCAAGGTCATATTTTGGCTTTTGTGGCCCTGTTTTCTTCAGCATCAACCTAAATTTAAATATGAACAATTGATGGTCTGTTTCACAGTTAGCCCCTGGCGTTGTTCTGACTGATGATATAGAGTGTCTCCATTGTTTCTTTCCACATATATAGTCAATTTGATTCCTGTGTATTCCATCTGATGAGGTATGTGTGTATAATTGCCATTTTTGCTGTTGAAAAAAAGGTATTTGCAGCATAGTGCCTAAAGCACTTGACTGCTAACCAGAAGGCTGGCTGTTCAAACCCACCAGCCACTCCTTGGAAGGAAGGTTGGGCAATCTACTTCTGTAGTGATATCGCCTCAGAAACCCAAGGAGGGTCGTTGTGAGTCAGGTCTGACTCAATGGCACATAACAACAACAGTAATGAATAAGGCATTGGTCTTGCAAAATTCTAGCATGTCACCTCTGTCATCATTTCTATCACCTGGGCCATATTTTCCAACTACTAATGCTTCTTTTTTGTTTCCAACTTTCATATTCTAATCACCAGTGATAACCCCTACATCTTGATTGCATGCTTGGTCGATTTCAGATTACAGATATTGGTAAAAATCTTCAATTTCTTTGTCTTTCACTTTAATGTTTAGTGCATAAATTTGAATAACAGTAATATTAACTGGTCTTCCTTGTAGGTGCATGGATGTTATCCCATTACTGACAGCCCTGTACCTCAGGATAGATCTTGAAATGTTCTTTTTGATGATGAATGTGATGCCATTCCTTTTAAATGTGCCATTCCCAGCATAACAGACCATATGGTTGTCCAATTCAAAATGGCCAATGCCACTCCATTTCAGCTCACTAATGCCCATGATATCAATCTTTATTGGTTCTATTTCATTTTTGACAACTTCCAACTCTCCTAGATTCATAAAAGATTTATACAGTCTATGTTCTGATAATTAATGCATGTTTTCATCTGTTTTTTCTCACTTTAAGTCATGCCACATCAGCAAATGAAGGTCCCAAAAACATTACTCCAACCACATTATTAAGGTTGACTCCACTTTGAGGAGGCTGCTTTTTTCCAGTCATATTTTGAGTGCCTTCAAATCTGTGGGGCTCATGTTCTTGCACTATATCAGACAATGTTTTCCTGCTATTCATAAAGTTTTCAGTGACCAATTTTTTCCAAAGTAAACTGCCATGCCTTTCTTCCTAATTTATCTTAGTCTGGAAGCTTCAGTGAAACCTGTCCACCATAGGTGACCCTTCAGATATTTGATATACCCATAATATAGCTGTCAGCATCACAGTAACATGCAAGCCACCAATGTATGACAAACTGAGGGATGAGTGGTAGAGCAGAGAAGCCCAGAGTGAAATAATAGAGAAGAAGGGAAACAGGTATATTTGACCTCCACCTCATAGGAACCGGCCTTATGCTAAATTCTAATCCATGATGTTGTCCTTGTCCTTACAACAGGTAAGAATGTTTTCTAATTTTCCTCCAGTGAGGTATATAAATTGGTTAATAATTCTTGTTGAAGTGCATGAATACCAGTGTATTAAGTCTGTTCAGAAAACTGAAGCCATAAATGGTTATGAATCCTTTATATTTAAGTCTCTGTATTGCATTTATGATTTATGAAAGTTTTCAGTTGAGATACAATTTCTAAACAATCAAGAATATACATCTAATATTTTAGTCTTCACTTACACTCTCTTTCTGCAAACAACTAATACCTAGCAAAAAGAAAACTTTATATATTCTTTTTTCAAAATCCCATAATCCTTCATTAAGCTTTAATTTGCATGGCATTTCATTTTAAACTTTATACTTTTTAACCACAGCCAGTTGAACACTATTTTCCAAGGGTCAGTAAAAGTGCAAAGTTATGTGATAGGCATTTTAAATCATTATAACACTTGATTTAGTCGAACCTTTTAAAGTAAAAAGAAGCACTGATTAGAAAACATCCGATGCAGCAGCAATCTGGATATTTTCAGGTTCTTTTATTTGAAACTTTAAATGAGCTACCTTTTGAAAATTAGGAAACTGGGCAAATTTCTGGTTCTTTTGTTTATTGTTATATTATGAGCTCTTAAGTTAGCATCACTTAATATGTTCAGAGAATTTCCACTTGCTTCTTAATTAAGGTAGAGTAATGCACAGATGTTGTACCAGGAAAGAAGCAAAGATTTAATGCACTACTTCAAACTTTGGCATCTAGCCAAATAACATCAACTTTGGATTCTTAGGTGTGCTTCATAAGTTTTATTATAATTTAAAATTGACTAAATGGATTTTCCCTGAACAATTAGATTACAAAGTAGATGGAAACCCATTTCCAAATGACCTCTTTGTTCTGGTCTTTCACCATTTAGAGTGTGCAAAATTCAATTTTATGCCATCAAAACAGTTTTTATAGCCCTGATTCCATGAAGATATAACCCATGTTCCAAGCATTTACCTTTGCACGTATCTCCAAGTTTTGACCCACAGCAGGTCTTCCATCAGCTCAGCCCTGCCTCTTTCTTTCTTCAGTATTTCCCAGCCTCTGGAACAGAATACCTCTGTTTAGAAAAGCTCTGAAACAGACTATTGCTGCTTAGTGAGCCTCTTCTCTCTGAAGGTCCCACTTCAGGTCCTCCACTCTCCTGGAACCTCTCTCCACCTCCATCCCCCACACATTTTCTCCAGCATTGTCACTAGGATTGGGTCACCCAGAGCAGTACCTCATGGCGTTACCCACTCCCATGGATCTCTTCACATACCAGACGATACAGAATCCTTAGTAATGTTTAGTATCAATTTTAATCATGGCATAATATATGATAAATACAGTGAAAAATGCTTAAATGTCTTATTTCTTAGATTATATGAAAACCACATTGTTTTGTAAAATCTTTCCACATTGTATTACAACATTATTAGTTACACCATTATAAGTAACTGTGCAGAAGGAGGGAACTCTGATGGCGTAATGCCTAAGACATTTGACTGCTAACCAGAAGGCTGGCAGTTCAAACCCACCAGCCACTCCTTGGAAGGAAGATTGGGCAATCTACTTCTGTAGTGATACTGCCTTGGAAACCCAAGGAGGAGTGGCTATGAATTGGATCTTACTCAATCGTAGTGAGGTGTTTTTTTCCCCCCTTTGGTGCAGAAGGAAGCATTTTTTAAATTTTTCTCCTTTTCTTTTTATTACTTCTTTATTCTCAAAAAAATTTATTGATGTAGGATCATAAATACTAATAACCACAATAGTGTAGCTAGAACACCAGAAAAAAAATGACAAAATCAGCAACTATTAAGACACCAGCATCAATGAAAACAAATGTGTGCTTGTAGCATGTACAGATGAAACCACAAGATTTGAAATATCATTATAATGGGTAATAATGATAGCTCCAACTTGAGTAGCATTAAAAGATTCAAAAAGTAAATTAGCATAACGTGTATGAGCTGAACATTTACATTAGGTAGATACAGTCCTTGGAGAGAACAATCATGGGAGAACAGAAGGGCTGTGTATGCACAGGGAGACAGCATGGGGGGCAGGAATGCATGGAGGGAAGGACACAGGGAAGAGGTAACTATGGGGAAGAAGTGGGAGGTGAGCTGTTGCATTGTAGGAAATTTCAGTCAATGTCATGAGACAAAATGCATGTGAGCTACTGTATGGAAAGTGAATTTGCTCTGCCCTGAATCACAAACACACACAAAACAAAGTATTGGGAATGAAAAAAAAAAAAAATTAGCATAAAGTTGTAACATAGGTTTATTGACACATGTATACTGGGCTTACGAATTTTTTTGTTGTTGTTATAACAAACTACTGGGGTATTTTTATTAAAAATATTAAATTTCTGCTGAAATACTGCACAGAAGTTTTATAGACAATCATTTTGGCGTCACCCTCTCTGACTATGTCACTGTGCCACACCCACTACTTTGCCCCACAACACAGAACCCTATCATGACACAAGAAGTCTATTTGGGAACTGAGACTGCCCCGGTATGGACACTTTAAGGCACCTGGGGCTATTTACCAGCATGTAAGGCCGGGAGAGCAGGAGAAAGGGGTAAAACCCAGGAGGCCAAAGAGAAGAGCAATCAGCCAAAGGGATTAGGTGAGGAGGGGAAACTCAGGGACGCCCAAAGAAGCAGGCCAGAAGAGCAGGAGAAAGAGGATTAA
>NW_006921712.1:3897445-3904955 GCF_000298275.1 Orycteropus afer afer
GGGCTCGAGTATAGCAGGGATTGTGGGGCTGGTGCGGGATCGGGCAGTGTTTCGTTCTGCTGTGCATGGGGTCGCTATGAGTCGGAAACGACTCAACAGCACTTAACAACAACAACAACAAGTTTCCATTCTTCTCTCACTTTTCTGTTTATCTTCCTTATCACTTATATGATATATACTATTATATATTATATACTATTCTCCAGGGTTCTCTCTTCTTGAGTTCATAAAACATCAGTTTTCTGTTAGGCTTATCCATATGACTGCCAAAGTGCTGCTTCTAAAATTCAAATTCCCTAAATGGCTGATCCCAATTAAAGCACTTCTGTAGTTTCTTATAATAAAGTTCAAATAAATAGTTCACAATAAAGATCAAACTCCTGTAGATAGCACAAAATTCTTCATAATCAGAGCCCTACCTCCCTTTCCAGCCTTGTCTCTCACTGCAGCCTACTCTGCACCTGATTTCTCAGTCATAACAAATTACTAGCAACTGTTCCCAGATTCGGTCATCATTCAGTCTTACAGCTCTGTCTCAGAACTGGCCATTCACTCTGACTGAAATGCTTTCCACCAGGCCCTCACCTCCATATACTTACGAAACGTATCCCATTCTTCAAGTTACTCAGCTATCACTTCTGAGGGTGTCCTTTGTGCTTCCCAAGGTAAACTGATCGCTTTCTTTCTTTTCCCAACATGATGTTCAGCCACACATTAATTATGTCACATTAAGTGGACTGTATTTATTAACTGTTTTGTGGCCAGATTGTGAGCTTTTGAGAGTAGTAACTATATTTTATTTTTCTTTCAATCTCTGGCTCCCAATAAAGTGCATGATGCTGGCTATAAACTCACAGTAGTTTTACATATATTTATAGAAGACTGATTGGAAGAATGACTGAATGGAACTCTTCTGTCTACCTATCAACCATTCATTGGTTCATTAAATATTTATTGAGCAATATTATGTACTGAGAACTGGGCTGGACATTCTGTAGTTCAAAACAACAACAACAACAATCCTGCACTTAGGTTCAACTTCCAGGTAGAAGATGTATTACAAAATAGTGCTGAGTCTGTGAAGAGTCCAACATTTTATTTTAATTACAAGCTAATAAATCAGCCTGTTAGAATTTCAAAGATGGGTGACTCCTGGATCAGAGACAAAGGAATTCACTACTCACTGCACCACAGCTAAAAGCATGAGGATCTGAATATTTATGTTGGTCCCCCCTGCACCTATGTCCCAAGGGACAATGTGATATATCCTAGAGAACATGCGGAGCACCATGACTTTGCATCACACTAAGGAACCCTGAGCCTGGGGAGTCTGTTTCATAGAAAACAGTAAGCACAGCCATATGAAATGGCCCAGGTGAAGAAAGTCAGGGTCTCATGTTCTTGGCACACGTAACAAGACATGTTGCTGTTGTGTTTCATCAAGTTGATTTGGACTCACAGCCACCCAGTAGGACAGAGTAGAACTGACCCACAGGGTTTACTAAGCTCTAATATTTATAGGAGCAGAAATTCTTTTTCTGCCACAGTGGCATGTGGGTTTGAACTTCTGACCTTTAAGGTAGTGGATGAGTGCTTAATCATTGTGCTACCAGGGTATAACAAGACATTAAAAAAAAAAAAAAACCCACTGCCTTCAAGCCGATTCTGACTCATAGTGACCCCCACTGGGTTTCGGAGGCTGGAAATCTTTATGGAAGTAGATTGCCCCATCTTCCTTCCATGGAGTGCTGGTGGGTTTGAACCACTGACCTTCTGGTTAGCAGCCAAATGCCTTATCCACTACACCACTGTTGTTGTTGCTATGTGCCATTGAGTTGACCCCGACTCACAGAGACTCCTCCTTGGGTTTCCGAGGCAGTATCACTACTGAAGTAGAGCTCCTTAATAAGATATATAGTCATGGGAAAGATCCCAAAAGGGCTATCTTTCTCCACAGTTAGAAGCTTTTGTTCTAAAGTTTTTGTTGTAACACCACAAAATAGTAATAGTACTTTTAGTGTGAGATATCATTAAGATAACTTTTTTTTTTTCTTCATAGCTATCTCAATAGGAGCTCTGGTAGCATAGTGCCTAAGGCACTTGACTGCTAACCAGAAGGCTGGTGGTTCAAACCCACCAGCCACTCCTCGGAAGCAAGATGGGCCAATCTACTTCCATAGTGATACTGCCTCGGAAAACCAAGAAGGGGTCGGTATGAGTCAGGTCTGACTCGATGGCACATAACAACAACAACAAGAAGCTATCTCAATATTGCCCTTTTCAAAATTTCAATCCCAATCCTTCCCCCATGATTTCCAAGCTACCCTTCTTTCCTTCAAATACTGCTAGTATTGACAGCTGCTTTTTTTTTTTTTAACTTTTTATTATGATTTAGGTGAAATTTTATGAAGTAGATTCTACTTTCTATGAAGTAGATTTGTTTTACATTCAAAACAGACAAGGCACAGAGAGGGGGCAGTCACAGGGACGGGAGGGGAGGAGAGTTTGTTATGGTCGGGGATAGTAATTGGGGTGAAAATAAATGTACACAAACTGTTGAATGGAAAACAAATTTTGCTCTATAAATTTGCACACAAAGCACAATAAAATTTAAAAAACAAAATCATACACATTATGTTTTGTGACACTGATTACATTCCCCGCACTGTAACAGCTCTCACTTCCTCCCTATGGTTATCATTTCCCTACATCCTTCTTGCCTAGGTATTCCTGCTGCATACCTTTCTCTCTGTGCAAATGCTGCCCTTCTGATCCTCCACAGTTGATTGTTCTAAAGAGTGCATCTCCCTGGTGTAGTTGTTCAGCTCATAGCCCTGTCTATTATTTGCGTGAGCATTAAGCCATGGGAGTAAATTCGATTGCAGGCCCTAAGGGTGACTTGCATTCAGAGTCCCAGGGGTTTTACCAGTCTCTATCTGACCAGTAAACCTGGTCTTCTTTTATGGTTTTGAATTTTGTTCAACATTTTTTCTTCCACTCTATCCAAGATCTCCCATTTTGATTCCTTTCCAAGTGTTCGGCACTGGTAGCCAAGCACCATCTAGTTCTTCTCATCTCAGATCACATAGGTTGAGGTTCTCATGGTCCATTAATCCTTTGGACTGTTTCCACGTGTCTTTGATTTTCTTCACTCTTCTTTGCTCTGAACGAGGACATACGAAGAGTTGCATCTTAGATGGTGGCTCATAAGCTTTCAAGACCCCAGTCTCTACTCACTAAAGTAAGATATAGAACATTATTTTTGGGTACTATGTTCTGCCAATTGAGTTTGTTGTCCCCTGGGACCATGGTCCCCAGCCAACAGGCCCAGCAACTCACTCCCTCAAAGTGCTTAGCTGTAGCTAAGAATTTATCCTAACTTCGCCCCCTGTTAGCTTTGTACTGCAGATGGACATTTTATAGCACATACAAATACGTATGTAGGAATATTGTTTATTGGCAGCTGCTTTGATCTGCTGGTGCCACTGTGACCTGAACAACAGGCAAAAAGACAGGACCTTTGAATTTATGAGTCAGCTGGTCCAGAAATAGAGTACCCTCCCCAGAACATGACAAGTGTAGACTACTCTTTCTACACAACACTTGTTATTTGTAGGTAATTTCCTTTGTTAAAATCTAGAATCTGATTCCTAACAAATCTTTGAACTTCTATAAAACTTTTAAAGTTTTCTAAGTCTGGCCATTCAAAGTGATTACTTTACTCACTATAGATATTTGACCAGAAATTTCATAAAAACTTATAAAATATTTGAAATGTTGATGTCTAATAAGAGCTTGTTTTAAATGTATTCACATAATAAGGTGGCTTCATAAAATATTCCAAACAAACTAAAATTCTAGAGGCCTTTTCATCCCTAATGCAGTTTAGCAATTCCCTTGTGAAATAGTGTGGGGTCATCTCTCTTCAGAACATGACTAATTAAAGTTTCCAGAGGTGAGTTAGAAAATTGGTTTTGAGTTTAACAATTCTCTGCACATACTCAATTCTAAAGACCCAGCCTACTTTTGCCTTAATAACCATGAAGAAATTGCACAGGGATTCTTCATTTGAATTAAGTAATTGACACCCAGAAAATCTGTTTTACAGATTTAAGCATTAATAAGGACTTACAAATGCTAACACCTCAGACACAACTTTGTTTCTAAAGTAAAATCTATTTTATCATAGTTGCCTAAGGATATATTTTACTTCAGGCAAATGAACCTAGATTTGCTGAATTAGCCACAACTTTAAAAGTTTTGCAGCAGTAAAGGTATCACACAAGAGGGCAGTGTATTAACGTTCTGAAACAGTAGACAGTATTTTATAGCCCTCAGCACTAATTGCAATCGACAACTATAAAGACTATAATTAAGCAGAAATTTTTAAGTTAAATTAATCATATAAAGGTAATGTTAGTTTTACTTATTGATTTCTGCCCAAGGTTGCTGAATAAACAGGGATTAGTAAAGCAACATTTTTAAAATATGAGCAGTTTAATGCAACAGTATATGATATTCTGTCAATAGTATATTTTATCACTAAGTTATAACTGCCGTGCTAAATACAAAATAAATAGTATATTCTACAACTAGTGATTCTACCCTAATTCTGAACTAACTGGATATGACTGACAAAGTAGACATGATGTTGGATTAATAAGAAAATTAATATGCTATATAGCATAGGAAATGACTTTTATTTTACTCCTAGTGAAAAGCAACCAACCACTGTCTCTTTCCAGGAATTATTGTATATGAAATATTTATCATTTGGCACTGGACAGTGCCTCCCCACATACATCCTCCCCATAAATGTTCCTCTTGCTTCTACTGTTACACCCCAAACCAAAAACCACTAAATTCACTGCCATCAAGTTGATTCCACCTCATAGCGACCCTCATAGGGTTTCTGAGACAGTAAATCTTTACATAAATATATTGTCCCATCTTCCTTCTGCAGATGGCTGGTGGGTTTGAATCACCAGCCTTCTAGTTAGCAGGCAAGTGCCTTAGGCACTACATCACCAGATCTCTTTTCTACTACAACCCAAGAAATTACAGAGCATCTATAAAGAGAAGGGGAGCTCTGGTAGCATAGTGGCTAAGGCACCTGACTGCTAACCAGAAAGCTGGAGGTTCAAACCCACCAGCCACTCCTTGGAAGGAAGATGGGGCAATCTACTTCCGTAGTGATACTGCCTCAGAAACCCAAGCAGGGGTCGCTATGAGTCAGGTCCAACTCGATGGCACGTAACAACAACAACATCATAAAGAGAAGGCTGTGTATTGGGCAGTGTAGGTCACTGAGCAGACACAGATGTTGTTCATATCTACTTGGGAGTTTACAATAAGTGCTTCTGGGCTAACTTGTATAATTTGCAATTTTAATTCTTGTATTAACTTTTGTTTTAATTCCTACTTTAATTATTTTGCATCCATTTGGATGTTTCCACCATTTTAATCATTCTATTACCAAGGTAAAAAAAGACAGAAAGAGAAAGAGAGGCAATTTATTTAGGTGGTGTACACACACACACACACACACACACACAAGGTGCTCTGGTGGCACAGTGCCTAAGGCATTTGACTGTTAACCAGAAGGTTGGTGGCTCAAACCCACCACTCACTCTGTGGAAGAAAAATGGGGCAACCTACTTCTGCAAAGATTTACCGCCTTGGAAACCCAATGGGGGTTGCTATGAGTCAGAATCAGCTCAATGGCTGTGGGTTTGGTTTTGGTTTGGGATACCCAAAAAAGGAAAAAAAAAAAAAATGACAACTGTTTCCCATTCAGCCCTAACACATGCTTGGTCTCTAGGCAAGAGATTACAAAAACACCCTACCCTAGTTTTAATTTGTTAGGTTTGTTCTTGTAAAAGAAATCATAAAGAATTGATGCTGGACCGTAAAGCAGAAGACAAAACAAAATAAACCCATCCCTCCTTACAGGGCCTCAGCTCTCTCCCATGTCTGCCCTCTCCTCACAGGCAGCCTCCACAGATTACACACACAGAGTAATCTTACCAAAACTTTCTTTACATCAAAGTAAATCTGTTCCTGACTGCTCCCACCCTCTCACCCAGGATTCTGATTATTTTCTATTATCTTATTTGCTACCATGATTGGAGGATATTAAACTTGGAATTCATATTTTTCTAGCTAGGTTTTGCTAAGCAGTACAATTTCTTATTCATAATTCATTCTAAAAACAAAACATATTTAATATCTGATTTAGTAGCAGATTGAAAATAACAACACTGAAACCTGATTTGACTAAAATAATTTACTCCTATTCACCTGCCTGCCATGAGGAAAAGAAAATACTTCCTGAAGAAAGACAAGACTTTCAAAGGCTCAAATTATCTCTAGTTTTTCATATATAATTATCAACATTCTACCACTTGTTGGTCAGTTTGTCATACTGTGGCCACATGTTTCTATGCTGTTGGAAGTTATGCTATAAGTATTTTGAATACCAGGAGAGTCACCCATGATGGACAGGCTTCAGTGGAGCTTCCAGGCATAGGACAGAGTAGGAAGAAAGGCCTGGCAATCTACTTCCAAAAAATTAGCCAGTGAAAATTCTATGAAATAAACAGCATATTGTCCAATATAGGAGGCTCTGGTGGCATATTACCTAAGGCATTTGACTGCTAACCAGAAGGTTGGTAGTTCAAACCCACCAGCCACTCCTCAGAAGGAAGATTAGACAATCTAGTTCTACAGTGATACCACTTTGGAAACCCAAGGAGGGGTCACTCTTAGTTGGATCCAACTCAACCGCAGTGAGTTTGGGGTTTTTTTGGGGGGGAGTGTCTTATTCCAATATGGGAGGTCTGGTGGTGTAGAGCCTAAGGCATCTGACTGCCAACCAGAAGGCTGGTGATTCAAACCCAGCAGAAACCCACCAGCCATGCCCTGGAAGGAAGGTTGGGCAATCTACTTCGCTAGTCATAACCCCTTGGAGGGAGCTCTGATACCATAGTGCCTAAGGCACTTGACTGCTAACCAGAAGGCTGGCGGTTCAAACCCACCAGCCACTCCTCAGAAGGAAGATGGGGTAATCTACTTCTGTAGTGATACCGCCTTGGGTCTGACTCAACGGCACATAACAACAACAACAACAGCAACCGCCTTGGAAACCCAAGGAGGGGTCTCTATGAGTGGGATCCGACTCGACGGCAGTGAGTTTGGGTTTTTTGGTCTTATTGTCCAATATAACGCTGAAAGATGTTCCCTAGTGGCTGTAACAATGGTGATCGTATCAATAATCATAAAGAAGGTACAGGATCAGGTAATGATTCATTCTATTGTACAAGGGATCACCATGGGTCAGCCAGAGCCAAATCAACAGCAATAATAACAACTACAATCAACATTCAATCAAAAATTACCTGGAAGAGTTAAGACAAGAAAAAATGACCAGAACCCTAGAGATAAAAACAGATACTGGATACATGAGGATTTCAGAGACTGGACTTGTCATATATGTTTTTTTTTTTTTTTT
>NW_006921712.1:3909669-3920840 GCF_000298275.1 Orycteropus afer afer
ATCTTCATGTTCAATTGATCCTTTAATCATTATATAATGTCCTTCTTTGTCTCATATGGTGGTTTTTGTCTTAAAGTCAATTTGATCAGAAATTAGTATTGCCACTCCTGCTCTCTTAAAAAATATGGAACGCTTCACGAATTTGCGTGTCATCCTTGCGCAGGGGCCATGCTAATCTTCTCTGTATCGTTCCAATTTTAGTATACGTGCTGCCGAAGCGAGCACTCATATATGTTTTTTGAAAAATTTATGTAATCAGTACATTCAAGAACGGAAATGAGCAGATGGAGAATTTCACCAGATAAGTGAAAATTATATATATATATATAATCAAATGGAAATTCTATAAATGTAATAGCTGAAAATATGAACACCAAAGAAATTTATACATAGTAGAACAGAGAATTAGGAAACTGTAAGGCAGACCAGAAGAGTTTATATAGAATGAAACATGCATAGAAAACGGATATAAAACAGAATCAAGAGCATAGAAGTTGTATGAACATATATGGTATGGAGAAAAGTCAAACATACATATAATCAGGATCCCACCAAAAAGATAAAACGGAGCAAAAAAAAAAAAATTGAATGAGATAATGGCCAAGAATTTTCCAAATATGATGAAAAACATCAAGCTATGGCTTCAAGAAGTATTTTGATCACTAAAATGAGTAAGTAGTAAACTCATACCTAGGCAATCTTAATAACAAAAAAAAAAAAAAAACTGCCAAAAACCAAAATCAAAGAGAAAACTCTTAAACACTGCCAGAGTATAAAGATATATTATCTTCAGGGGAACAACAAATAAAAATGAGAATCTAATTCTCAACAGAAATACTGGAAGCCAGAAGATACACTTAAAAGAGGAGGTTTGGGGGAAGATGGGAAAATACCAACCTAAAACTATATGCAGTGAAAATATTCTTCAAAAATTAATATGCACTTCCTTCTTCTTCCCATCTCCTTATTTGGGGATCAAACTTCTGGTCAGCACAGACAGCAAGAGAAAGTCAGCCTGCCCAAGTGCAGCTTTGGGTTGACATAGTAGCGGAGGGTGTGGCTGTGACCCAATAGCCAGAACCAACCTAGCTAAGTACCCTCTCTCTCTTTCCTTTTCCCCTTCGTTAAACCTGGTGTTCTGGTTACCTAATGCCACTTTGACAAGAATATAACACAAATGGGATGGCCTTAACAAACAGGAGTTTATTCTTTTACAGTTTGGAGGTTTTAAGTCCAAGTTCAAAGTGCCAGGCTCTAGGGGCTGGGTGAAAGCCCCTCAACCTTGGGGTCCAGCTCTGCCTCCTGCTCCTGGCCCACTGGAGCTAGAAGCTTTTCTTCACTCAGACAGCTGCTGGCTGCTGAGGCTGAGAAGCCCAAGGTTGACCAATAAAAGGGCACAGTCCCAATGTTACCAAACCACACAGCAGGCCATTAATTCAAGTTCATTGTAAGTCCCAAGGTCAGCAGAGCATGGCAGGCTGCTGAACAATGACACAGCTACATGCAGGGTCCAAGCATGCCATGAGCTAGAGACCATTCCCTAAGCCTTCTGCTTATATACAGGAAGCAGACTACATTTGCTAAGGCAGCTACTCAGCTGCTCACAGTAGATTCCACCATGGAGTTAATTACCAGTCTCATCATGGGGAATACTACATCCAGCTGCCTAGCCATTCAACCAGGCCCAGTCAAGTTGACACACAAACTGAACTATCATACCTGGCATGCTCAGTTGAGAAGAAACAGGCAGCATATCTAAAGGGGAACTTTCTAAGTAACTGGCTTTTCCTCCTTTCTTCTTTCTTTCTTCTTGGGGGGTAGGTAGTGCTGAAGTGGTGAGTAGATGTGATGTATCCAGCATTTTGGTTACTAATAGGGGAACTGAGAAAAAAAAAAAAATACAGTGAGTTTAATGGGAACTAGATTTGTCACTGCTAAGAAAGGGAATTGCAAACATGGAAATGAGTAAGGCTAAAATAAAACGAACAATTTTTGTGGGATTGGAATGAAGGTATGATCTACTGGTAGATAGATGATAGATAGATAAATAAGATACAGATAGATTGGGTTTCCAAGGTGGTATCACTACATAAGTAGATTGCCCAATCTTCCTTCTGAGGAGTGGCTGATGGGTTTGAACCACCAGCCTTCTGGTTAACAGTCAAATGGCTTAGGCACTGTGCCACCAGAACTCCCAGATAGATGACAGAGAGCAATTTGGATGCATGTGCATTTGTGTTTCTATATAGGTAAATATTCGTTTACACACAAACTTAACAAACTTAGTTGTGTGTCAATTTGGCTGGGCCTGGTTTTGAGTGCCTAGGCAGCTGGATATAGTTATTTCCCATGATGAGACTGGTAATCAACTCCATGGTGGAATCCATAGGAGCAGCTGAGTAAGGGATGTGATCTGCTTCCAGAATATAATAAGGCAGCTTTGAGAAAGTTGTCTGAGCTTTTTGGCATGCTTAGACCTTGTATGTAGCTGAGCCTTCATTTAGCAGCCTGCCATGTTGTCGACCAGTCTTGGGACTGTCTCTGGCCTTGAACTAGTGGCCTACTGTGTTGTTTGATAATCTTGGGACTGTGATATTTTACTTGTTGATTTTGGGTTTGTCAACCTCAGCAGCCTGCAGCTGCCTGAATTAAGAGAAGCCTCCAGCTCCAGTGGGCCAGGAGCAAGAGGCAGAACTGAAGGTTGAGGGGCCTTCACCAAGCCCCTAGAGCTTGGCACCTTGAACTCAGACTTCTAGCCTCCTAAAATGTAAGAGAATAAATCCCTATTTGTTAAGACCACCCACTCATGCTATTTTCTTTTAGAGCGGCACTAGAGAACCAAAACACACACACACACACACACACACACAAGCTTTGTCTATAGAGAATTCTTAAAAGGAATGACACTTCAGTAGCAGTGACCTCCCAGATCTTAGTTTCCAAATACTTGTCTCCATCAAAAGGAACCAGATCCTTAGAGAAATGGTTGACATCAGTTCTGTGGCAGAGATAATATAAGACTAACCTAGAACATCTTGTAGCATCAGAAAATAAGGCAGTGTTCATAAAATAGGTATCAAAAGGATATAGGAGTCAGGTAAAGTGTTCCCAGTAGCTAACTCTGTGACAATTTGCATAGAAAAAGAAATAATAATAAGAAATTGTAACCTTTGTATAACTGTGCATCTGTGAATCCAATTATTTGAAGAAATAAACAAATAGGGAAACAGAGAAAACTCTGTCCTCAATAGTAGAATGTCAACTAATGAAATCTAGGAGGAATACTTGAATTAGAAAGTCTCATTTGGCAATCATCAAATTGTTAATTCAGTTCAAGAATCAGTTGATACTAAATCTAGTGGGTGCAAGTTTGGAAATGATTGGTACATTTAGGTAGTCAAAAAGTATTTCTACACAATAATCTCATCTCATTAGAGCACCTTATCAGGTATAAATCATGAGGAAACATCAGACACTCAAAATGAGTGATGAGTAATGTTCTATGATGTGACCAGTCATGCTGCAAAAGCATCAAGCTAGCTTTAAAAATACATGAAATCGTGAACTGCTGTATGGAAAGTGAATTTGCTCTGTAAATCTTCACCCAAATCAAAATAAAATAAAATAAAATAATAAAAACATAAAAACAAAATACATGAACCCACTGTTCCAGATTGAAGGAGACAGAAGAGATTAAATTACTAAATGCAACACATTATCCTGGATTGGAACCTAGAATGGATTCATGATCCATAAAAAGACATAATTGAGATAATTGGTAAAGTTTGGGATCTGAGATTCAATGGTAATGTTGCCTCAATGCTACATCCTTGTTTTGATGGTTGTGTAGTTGTTGTTAGGTGCCGTCGTGTTGTCTCCGACTGATTGATGATCGTAGTGTAGTATAGTTATACAAGAAAGTTTCTTTGGATTTAGGAAGAACACATTAGATATTTGGGACATTATGTCTACAATATATTCTCAAATGGTTCAGAAATGTTAACAGCTAGAGAAACTAAAAAAGTATCTGGGAGCTCTGTGTACTAATTCTGTAACTTTCATGGGAATTTATAATTATTTCAAAATACCAAATATTTTTAAATATTGTAAAATAAGGACACTTCCAGAGGGGGGAAAAAAAAGAGGAAAATTTGTCACCAGAAAGTCATCACTAGAAGGAATAGAAAAGAATTAGATTTCTTCAGGTAGAAAAGAAAATAATAATCATAGATAGAAATACAAGGATAAAAGAAGGAATAATGATTATCAGACAGGTTAAGCAGACAGATAAATCTAAATAAATATTGACTATAATTAAAAGAAAAGCCTTGTGTCATTAAGATACATGACAATAACGTAAAAAGAAAAAGACAGGAGGGAAACAGAGTTTATTATACATTCTTTGCATTTACACAGGAAGTTAAAATATTCTTTTAATAGATTATGATAGGTTAAAGATGCATTTTGTAATCATTACTACAATGGCTAAATACATAGCAAAGGAACAAATAATTCACAAGTTAATAGAGGGAAGAACAAAATAATAAAAAATAGGTGTGGTAGGTAAGGTTATGTGTCAACTTGGCTAGGTCTGGTTTTGAGTGGCTGGGCAACTGGATGTAGTTATTCCCCATGGTAAGACTGGTAATCCACTCCATTGTGGAATCTATCCTGAGCAGCTGTGTAGGTGCCTTAGGGACATGGTCAGCTCCCAGTATATAAGGAGAAGCTTTAGGAATGGTCTGTAGCTTTTGTCACACCTGAATCCTGCATGTAGCCGAGTTGTTATCCAGTAATCTGCCATGTTGTCTGCTGGTCTGGGGACTCTTAATGGAGTCCCAATGGCCTGCCATGTGGTTTGGTAATACCAGGACTGTGCCTTTTTACTTGTCAACCATGGGTTTGTCAGCCTCAGCAGCCAGCAGTTGCCTGAGTGAAGAAAGACTCCAGCTTCAGTGAGCCAGGAGCAAAAGGCAGAGCTGAAACCCAAGTCAAGGGGCTTTCACCCAACCCCTAGAGCCTAGCACTTTGAACTTGGACTTCTAGCCTCCAAAACTGTAAGAGAACAAACTCCTGTGTTAAGGCCATCTGTTGTATTTTTCTGTTAGAGCAGCAGTAGGTAACCAAAACAATAAGCAATTCAAAATAAGTTAGAAAAGGAAATTAGAAAATAAAAAGATAATGCATGATTTAAAATCAATTATAAATCCAAACATATCAGTAATTTTTCACCCATGCGCAACATGAAATTTCCAGTTTTTACACATCCTTGTCAGTACATGATGCTATTACTCTTTTTAATTTTAGACATTCTGATGGATGTGTGATACCACTTTGGAAAACTCTTTATTAGTATCTGCTAAGGTTAAATTTAGCCATAACCCATGTTCATCAAAAGACATGTACAAGAATGGTTATAATAACACTATAGATAATTGGCAAAAACTGGAAGACAACCCCAATGCATGTCCACACTAGAATAGATAAATAAAATATAGTATATTCATAAAATTATGAGGAACCTATATAGACCGAAAGGCAGTTGCTCAAACAGAAAAAGAAGTTACAGGTTTAAAATCAGAAAAAGTGTGTGTCAGGGTTGTGCCATTTCAGCATACTTTTCTATGTGTATAATGAACAAATAATACAAAAAACTGAACTATAAGAAGAATTCAGCATCAGGATTGGAGAAAGACCCATTAACAACCTGTGCAGATGACACAACCTTGCTTGCTGGAAGTGAAGAGAACTTGAAGCTCTTACTGATGAAGATCAGAGACAATAGCCTTCACCTTAGCATAAAGAAATAAAAAATCCTGACAACCAGACCAAAAAGCAACATCATGACTAAATGGTGAAAATATTGAAGTTGTCAAGGATTTCATTTTACTTATTTCTACAATCAATGCCCACAGAAGCTGTAATCAAAAAATTAAATGATATACTGCTTTGTTTAATGTGCTGCAAAAACCCCTCTAAAGGGGCCATTTTGAGGACTAAGGTGTGCTTGACTCAAGCCATGACATGTTCAATCACCTCATATGCATGCAAAACTTGGAAATGAATAAGGAAGAGGAAAAATGGACACATTTGAATTATGATGTTGGCAAAGAATATTGAATATACCATGGACTGCCAAAAGAATGAACAAATCTGTCTTGGAAATGCTCCTTACAAGCAAAGATGGTGAGACTTCATTTTACATGCTTTGAACATGTTATCAGCAAGGACCAATCCCTGCAGAAGGACATCATGTTTGGTAAAGTAGAGAGTTAGCAAAAGAGAGAAAGACCCTCAACAAGATAGATTGACACAGTTGCTGCAACAATGGACTCAAATATAGCAATGATTTTGAGGATGATGCAGGTCTAGGCAGTGTTTCTTTCTGTTGTACAAAGGTTCAATATGAGTCAGAAAAGATTTGATGCCACCTAACAACAACAGGGAGCTCTGGTAGCATAATGCCTAAGGCACTTGACTGTTAACCAGAAAGCTGGTGGTTCAAACCCACCAGCCACTCTTCAGAAGGATGGTTGGGCAATCTACTTCCGTAGTGATACTGCCTCGGAAACCCAAGGAGGGGTCACTATGAGTCCGGTCTGACTTGATGGCACATAACAACAACAACAACAACAACATATTCATAAAGAGTAATAAAAAGGAATAAACTATTCTCAAACAATACAACATATATGAATATCATAAATCTAATGTTGAAAGAATTCAGCTATGTTGCAGGCATATGTGCTATATGTTTTCGTCTATACATAAATAGTCCAAATTACTCTAAGGTTTTAGAAGTCAGGGTAGAGGCTACATTTGACAGGGGTTGTACATGTGAGAAGCCTAAAGTACTTTTGATATGTCTGTACTGCTTTCTTTCATGATGTGGATGCTGGTTATATAATAGGTGTATTCATTTTATGAAAATCCAGCAACCTATACATTTAATATTTTGTGTATTTTTTCTGTATGAATGTGAGACTTCAATATTTTAAAATTTGTTTTTCTCATTAAAAATAACTACAATGTGTCATGAAGGAACAACTGAGGGGAGGATATAAGATGGTGAACTAAGCACATCTAGAATCTCTACAACAAAGACTCAAGAAATCAAGTGAAATAGTTGCAGATGACAATCCTGGAACACAAGAGTTTCAAAGGAAAAGAAAAAGAAGTTGATGAAATACTGATCAGAGGAAAAGACTAAATAAAAACAGTGAACAATGAGGCATACAGAGCACTGAACTTCCAAGTGAAACAATGTAGCCACACTGAATTATTGCCAGCAATGTTTTGAATGGAGCTCTTGCCCAGGACTGCACTGCCATCCACATTAGTAATCAGCAACCAAAGACTTGTGGTCTACCGCCTTACTTTGCACAACTTCCCAATGACCAGAGGTGTGGACTGCTCCACTACACCCACATCATGGTTCACCAAAACCCCTGCACTGTGAGTTCTTTCTTTCTTTTCTATTTTTCATCTTAGTTGTTCTCTCTCCCCCACCATTTTTCTTCTTTTTTTATTCCTCTTTCCTTCCCTTCCCTTTTTTCATTTGCTCCTACAGAGCAGGTCCCCCACCCTTACAGCCTCTGTGCTCAGCAGCACTCACCCCTGTCCCTCCCTAGTTGTCAGGGCATACTCCAGTGGAGCTAGTGCTGTAATCCCACTGCAGCCATGTTTGGCAGCAAATACTTTCACCAATACTGCACTGCTTTTTCTCTTTTACTTTCCTTTTAGTTGTTCCCTATTCTCTCCCTCACTCCTTAATTTTTTTTTTCTTTTCTTTTCCTCTTACCCTCTCATTTGCTTTTTCTTTTTAAACCAATGGAGTGGATGACTACCCTCTGCCAACTCTGTGGTCAGCAATGCCCACATCTCCTCCTCTGCAGATGGCAGCTGGCATTACCACAGAGTGAGCTTCGTATTTCTGTTGTAGCCATTTTCAGTGGATAATGTTTACGCCAGTACTGTGCCACTTTTCTTTTCTTCCTCTCTCTTTTTTCTTCTTAAGTCCCTCTCCTCTCCCTTATGTTTTTTCTTTACTTTTATTTCTTCCTCTATCCTCCATTTTCTATTTTTTTGATCCCATGGGGCACCCTGCCACTTTTACATTCAATAGGGCTTCACCCTGTCCCTCCACATGTGGAGGTGTGTGCTACTGCAGAACAAGTGCTACATTCCCATTGCAGATACATTCGGTAGATAGAGTTTGTGCTAGTACTGTGTCACTGTTTTTCCCTTTCTTCCTGTTTTCTCTTTTTTTTCTTCTGAGGTGTTCCTTCTTTCCCTGCCTCCTTTTCTTTTCTTTCTCTCCTTTCTCCTTTCCTTTACTTTTCTTCCTTTCTTTTTTTGTTTCTTTGTTTTTATTTTTATTTTTTTCCTTAGCAGTCAGAAGGCAGGATCCTACCTAGTCACATCTATCACACCAGCCACCCCATCCACTAGATGACTGTCATCACTTGCTCCAGCACCACTGGATCAATGACAAATTGCAGCAAATACCTTTCCAGGCTGCTCTCAGCCACTCTATATGACTACCAACTAGAGACTCATACCCACAATCTCACCTACTATCAAGTCCACCAAGAGACAAGTGATAAGGGCCCTAGTGCTGCCAAATTAGGCACCAGAGTAGTACACCTGCCCCATTGCAAAGATCTATTAAAATAAATAATATCAAAAAAAAGAGTAAAGCAAATCAACATACAATCCAGAAACAGATACAATAATACCACAATGTCTCAGACACTGCAGAAAATTTCAAATCACACACACACACACACACACACACACACACAAATCACGACAAGATGGCTCAAGCAAGTGATCAAAACACAGGACTAGAAAATGTTCAGGAGGAAGAAATGCAACTGGAATTACCTGATTAGGAATTGAAAAGAATTATATTTTGGTACCTTCACTGGATAGAAAGATCAAGGAGATCACAGACAAAATCAAGGAAAGCACAGACAAAACAGTAGAGGAATTTTAAAAGTAATAATAAAAGAGCAAAATTGGCAATACAATTAGAAAATCCAAAAATTTACAAAAAAGAAGCAAATACAAATCTGGAAAATTAATATTAAAATTTCAGAAATAGCACATTGGAAGGGCAACATAGTAGAACTGAATCAATAGAAGACAGAATTAGCAAAATTGAAGACAAAATTCTTAATACTAATCTGTTAGAGGAACAATCGGAAAAAAAGAAGAAATAATTTTAAGGAAGCCTAAGAATTATGTGGGACACAATCAAGAATAACTTACATATGACCAGAATTCCAGAATAGGAAGAGACAAAAAAATAAAAAGACTGAGAAAATTGCCAAAGATTTGTAGGAAGAAAAGTTTCCTAATATCATGAAAGATAAGACGATATACATTCAAGAAGCTCAATGAAACCCAAATAGCACAAGCCCCTCCTCAAAAAAAAAAAAAAAAATCAAGACATTTCATAAACAAACTTTCTAAAACCAGAGGAAAAGAAAGAATCCTTAAATCAGTTCAGGAAAAATGAAAAGACCTACAAATCAGAAGCAATAAGTCTAAGGCTGATTTCTTGGCAGAACCACACAGGAGAGAAAGCAATGGGATGACATATATAAAAATCCTGAAAGAAAAAAATTTTTAACCGGGAATTATATATCCAGCAAAACTGTCCTTCAAACACAATGGTGAAATTAGGACATTTTGAGATAAACAGGAATTAAGGGAATTGGTAACCAGACCAATCTTATCAGAAATGTTAAAGGAGTCCTTCAGACAGAAATCAACAATGGCAGACAACATCCAGGGATTAAGACATACAACATCATCCAGAAACCAACCCAGATATAAAAATATAAAAAATTAAATAAATATACATGACTGAAAATAGGGAAGCAGAGATGTCAATTTGTAAATGATGACAACTACAAATCAAAAAGTAGGAATAGATTGTGTAGTTACAGAACTTTCAAATGGACCAGAAGTCATGACAAAATCAAGACAGAATGGACTATTTTAAACTTGGGCAGATAAAAATAACTTACAGGGTAACCTCAAAGAAATTGAATAAACCATCTCAGCAAGGTAAAAAAGAAGAAAATCATAGATTTAGTAAACACTAAAGCAACAGCAATGAAGAAAATATAGAGGAAAAACAGACAAAATAAAGTCAGCACAGAAAAATATATGGAACAAAGAAACCATCACCACCACACAACAAAAAAAAAAGATTAAAAAGTAACAGCAGTCAATCATATCTATCAATAACTACACTGAAGTTAAATGGATTAAATGTACCAGTCAAGATACAGAGAATAGCAGAATGGGTAAGAAAACATAACTCATCAATATCCTGTCTACAAGAAATACACCTTTGACACAAAAATAAGCTGAAAATCAAAGGATGAAAAAACATGTATCAGGGAAATGTCAACCAAAAAGAAGCAGGAATGACAATATTAATTTCTGATAAAACAGACTTTAAGGAAACCCTGCGCCCAAAAAAAAGAGAGACATGAAAGGATATTATAAAATAATTAGAGGGTCAATTGAACAAGAGAACATAACCATAATAAATATCTGTGCACTCAATGAAAGAGCCCCAAAATACATAAATAAAACTTTAATAATTGAAAAATGAAATAAACAACTCCACAACTTCAACATACCAATTTAAATGACAGAAAAACTAAAAACAAACTCAACTAAGATACAGAAGATCTAAATCACACAACCAATCAACTAGACTTCTTAGACATATACAGAACACGCCACCCAACAATGGCATAATATACATTCTTTTCCAGCACACATGGAACTTTCTCCAGAATAGAACATATATTAGGCTACAAAGCAAGTATCCATAAATTTAAAAACATTGAAATACTACAAAACATCTTCTCAGATCACAATGCTATAAAATTAGAAATCAACAACAGGAAGATAGAAGACAAAAAATGAATATATGGAAACTGAACAACACCCTGCTTAAAAGCTAAAGGATTGGAAATGAAATGTAAAAATTCCTTGAATCAAACAAGAATAAAAACATAACACAACAAAAGCTTTCAGACACAGCAAAGCAGTGCTCAGGGGACAATTTATAGCAACAAATATATACACCAAAAAGAAGATTTCTCCAGCAATTAGAAAAAGAACAGCAAAAAAAAAAAAAAAAA
>NW_006921712.1:3921478-3927422 GCF_000298275.1 Orycteropus afer afer
TGGTATTCAGACCAGATATGCAAGGATTGTTCAATATGCCCAACTTTCCTTCCGAGGAGTGGCTGGTGGGTTTGAACCGCCAGCCGTCTGGTTAGCAGGCAAGTGTCTTAGCCACTATGCTACCAGAGCTGTAAAAATTCTCAACCAAATCCTAGCCAATAGAAACCAACAACATACCAAAAAGTAATTCATCATGACTAAGTGGTATTCAGACCAGATATGCAAGGATTGTTCAATATTAGAAAATAATCAACATAATTCACCACACAAATGAAATAAAGGAAAAGAACCACATGATCATATCAATCAATGCCAAAAAAGTAATTGACAAAATTCATCACCCATTCTTGATAAAAATGCTCACCAAAATAGGAAAAGAAAGGCGATTTCTCAACATATACACAAAACCACACCAACATTATTCTCAACAGAGACTGACTGAAAACATTCTCCCTGTGAATGGTAACCAGAAAATGATGGCTTTTATCACCACCCCTATTCAGTATTGTATCAGAAGTCCTACTCAGAGCAGTAAGTCAAAAAAGGGAAATAAAAGTCATCCAAGTTGGCAAAGAAGAAGTAAGTATTTGCAGATGTTGTGATCCTATACACAGAAAATCCCAAAGACTTAACAAGAAAACAAGTGGAACTAACAGAAGGATTCAGCAAAGTGGTAGGGTACAAGATCAACATACAAAAATCAGTTAGATTCCTCTACACTAATGAAGAGATCTCTGAAAAGGAAATCTGGGGAAAAAATATCATTTCAATAGCCACCTAAAAGATGAAATACTTAGGAACAAATCTAAGCAAAGACACAAAAGACCTGTACAAAGAAAATTACAAATCACTACTATGAGAAACCAAAAGAGACTTACATAAATGGAAGAATATATTATGCACATGGATAGGAAGACTTAACATTATGAAAATATCAATATTACCCAAAGCAATCTACAGATACAATGCAGTCCTGATCCAGATTCCATAATTATTCCTTCTTGTTGTTGTTGTTGTTATGTGCCATCGAGTCAGCCCTGACTCCTAGCGACCCCTCCTTGGGTTTCCGAGGCAGTATCACTACGGAAGTAGGATTGCCCAACCTTCCTTCTGAGGAGTGGCTTAGAGAGATGTAAAAACTAATTACCAACTTGATATGGGAAGGAAAGCACTCCCAGATAAGCAAAGCACTACTAAAAGAGCTCTGGTAGTATAGTGTCTGAAGCATCTGACTGCTAACCAGAAGACTGGCGGTTCAAACCCACCAGCCACTCTTCAGAAGGAAGGCTGGGCAAGCTACTTCTGTAGAGATAACCACTTTGGAAACCCAAGGAGGGGTCACTATAAGTTGGAACCAACTTGATGGCAGGAGAAGAACAAAGTAGGAGGACTCATACTTCCCAATCTCAAAACCTGCTATACAGCTGTGATAGTTGGAGTTGTGTGTCAACTTGGCTGGACCACAATTCTGAGTGGTTTAAGCAGTTGGGATGTGGGTTATTCCCATGATGAGATCAGATGTATATATTTTGAGCAGTCAATCCATTGAAAGGGAGTTTCCCTAGGGGTGTGGTCTGCTTCCAATGTATTTATGGATATCCTGGGAAAAAGAGACACTCTTCTGTGGATCGGGATCCTGTTGTGCTGCCTACAACTGTCCATGAAGGAAAAATCCACCATTCAGCGTGAAGATCTTGGATTCATCATTGGTTGGAGTCAACGGCCTGTATACTGCCTGCCAACCTCGAGCTCATCAGCCCCTGCAGCTGCATGAGTCAGGAAAAGCCTCCAGTTTGACATTTGATCCAATAACTTGGGACTTTCCAGTTGTTCTGCTTACCTAGTGCTGCTCTGACAAGAATATACCAAAATGGGATGGCTTAAACAAACAGGAGTTTATTCTCTTATAGTTTGGGAGGCTAGAAGTCCAAGTTCAAAGTGCCAGGCTCTAGGGCCTGTGTGAAAGCCCCTCAACCCTGGGCTTCAGCTCTACCTCTTGTTTCTGGCCCACTGAAGCTAGAGGCATCTATTCATTCATGCTAGCTGAGGCTAACTAGCTGCTGAGGCTAACAGTCCCAAGGTCGACAAATAAAATGGCACAGTGCGATGTTACCAAACCACACGGCAGGGCATTAACTCAAGTCCATTGTAAGTCCCAAGGTCAGCAGAGCATGGCAGGCTGCTGCATAATGACACAGCTACATGCAGGGTTCAAGTGTACCATAAACTAGAAACCATTCCCAAAGCTACTGCTTATGTATGGGAAGCAGATCATATACCCAAAGGCAGCTACTCAGCTGCTCACAGTAGATTCCATCATGGAGTTGATTACTGGTCTCATCATGGGGAATACTACATCCAGCTGCCCAGCCACTCAACCAGGCCCAGCCAAGTTGACACAAAAACATAACCACCACAATTCCACCCCTTGTCAACTTGGCACCTGTACAGACCTTCAGTGGGTGGTATCTGTACAGATCTCATCCTGGGTAACTCCAATCCCCTAGTTCCTGAGTGGTGACCTCATCCCCTTGGCCTGGTGGGCTCTGCTCCTCTCCCTGTTGGACATGGCAGCCCCGCCCCCTCACTCTTGGGCAGTGGCTCTGGCTCCATCCCACTGGCTCACATGAACTAGCAGCCCCATACTCCAGAACCAAGTTGGTGATGGCCTGGCTCTTTGAAACCTAGGGGGCTGTAGTAGTTCCACCCCCAAAGGCCATGGTCCCTTTCAGGCTGAGGCAGCTCTGCTTCTCATTTCCTTTGTCTCTCCGCTTCTGCCGATTAATGCCAAAGGCAACCCACTCCGCTGGAAATCTTCCTGCCCCAAGGCAATCAGCTTTCTTGCTCCATGGGCCGGCCAACCTGCTACTCCATTTCAAGTCGGTTTTTTCCACCAATTAATGCCCAAAGGCAACCCATTCTGCCAGTAAGCCCCCTAACCAAAGGCATCAAGCTTTCTCCTCCGTGGGCTGGTAAGGCTGTCGCTGTCTTATGCCATTTCTCTGGGCTCTGCTCCTGCCGTCTCTCATGCTCATCTCTTGCTCTGTTCCTGCCATCTCTCATGCTTCAGGATGATGTGGTACATGGTAAGATCAGTGAATTCTCAACAGAGAAAGCCCAAAAGTAAATCCACCCACCCATGGACAGCTGATCTTAGACAAAGGACGAAAACCCATTAAATGGAGAGGAGATAATCTCTTCAACAAATGGTGCTGGGAAAAGTGGATATCCATATTCATTTGAAAAATGAAACAGGATTGATATCTCTCAGCATATACAAAAACTAACTGAAGATGAATCAAAGACTTAAATGTGAAACCAAGCTATAAAGATCATCACGGAAAAAATAAGGGCAAACTTAGGGGCCCTAATACATGGCAAAAATACACTATCAAATATAACTAAAAGTGTACAAACAGCAGAAGACAAACTAGATGACTAGGCTATCCTAAACATTAAACATTTACGTGCCTCAAAAGAATTCACTGAAAGAGTAAAAAGAGAATCTACAGCCTGAGAAAAAAAAAATTGGCAATGACATATCAGACAAGGAACTAATGTCTAAAATTTATTGAAAACTTCAACACCTCAACAAGAAAAAGACAAACAATGCAATTAAAAGTAGGTAAAAGATATGAACAGACACTTCACCAAAGAAGACATTCAGGTGGCCAACAAACATGTAGGGAAATGCTCACAATCATTAGCTATTACAGAGATACCATCTCACCCCAGCAATAATAGCAAAGCTCAAAAATAAACAGGAAACAAATGCTAGTGAGGGTGTGGAAAGACTGGAACCTTCATAACCATAAAATGGTACAGCTACTGTAGAAAACAGTATAGCATTGCATTTAAAAACTGGAGACAGAAATACCATTTGATCTAGCAATTCCACTACTAGATTTATAGCCTAGAGAAATAAGAGCTGTGACACAAGCTTACTCATATTCAGCACAGCATTATTCCCAATAGCAAAAAGATGGAAACAACTTAAGTGTCCATCAATGGATGAACAGATAAACATACTATGCCTGTTACACACAATGAAATACTGTGCAACATTAAAGAATAACAATGAACCTGCAAAACAGTTTGTAACAAATAAAACTAGAGGACATTACACTGGATGAAATTAGTCAGTCACACAAGGGCAAATATTGTATGAGACCACTACTACAAAAAGTCAAGAAAAAGTTTACACAAAAAAAGGAACATTCTTTTTAGGTTATCAGAGATGAGAGGGAAAGGGAGGGTAAATCATTAACTAGGGGGTAGACATATATTAACTTGGGTAAAGGGAAAGGCAATATACAATAAGGGGTAGGTCAGCACAAAATGATCAAGGCAGAAGACACTTGGAGGAGCACAAGAGTTAAAGGCAACAAAGGTAAATACTGAAACATACGCAGTCCTGCAACAGTAATAATAACAGTCTACAAGTGAGTACATAGGTAGACACACAAGCTGAACAAGTATAGAAAGGTGAATGGGACTACACTCATGAATACACCTAGATTTGACAGAGAATATTTCTACATATGTATCTACCTGTCCTGCAAATATATCCATGAGTATAGTAGAACATACAGAGAGTTAGGAAAAGTTCTTAGCCATAAAGCCATAACTAAACAACATGAGGGAATGAGTCATTGGGCCGTGAAGCTCCATAACTTAGTCTTGGGGGACATCAAGGTCAACTAGCATAAACTTACTGTTGTCATTCTTTTGTGTTTTTTTTGTTGTGCTGCTGGTGGTTTCTTTGTTCCAAGTATTTTTCTGTGCTGAGTTCATTTTGTTATCAAGTCTCTCTTTTCTTCATTATTGTTGCTTTCATGTTTACTGAGTCCTTGTTATTTTCTCCTTTCTTATTTTGTTTAGAAGGTTTATTAATTTTCTTTGTGGTTACCCTTGTAGTAAATTCTTACCTCCCTAAGATTGGAATAGTCTGTTCTATATTGACATAAAGACACACGGAAACAATTAGTCAAATAGACTATTATACCATGGGAACCTATATGACCCTGATACCAGAAGAACGAGATGGTGCCTGGCTACTATTGCCACTCAATCAGAAAGGGATTAAACTTGGAGATCCTGGATAGAGTTGGGAAAAAAAATGTGGAACAAAACTCTAAGTCATAAAAAAGACCAAGCTTACTGATCTGTTAGAGACTAGTGGAACCCTTCAAGCCTGAAACTGGACCCATGGCTCACCTTACAGCCAAACAATAAACAGGCTTATAAAGTGAATAATAACACCAGGGAGGTACGTACTCCTTAGCACAATCAACCATACAAAATCAAAAAGGCAGCATTTTCAGGGATAAAGCTCAGAAGGCAGGAAAAGGAAAGACTGCAAGTGTAAACACAGGGAGCAAGTGAGAAGTGTGCTGTTACACTGTAGGGATTGCAATCAATGTCATAAAACAAAAATCGTATGAATTTTTCAATGGAAAACCAATTGGCTCTGTAAACTTCCATCCAAATCACAGTAAAAATTTATTTATTTATTTTTTCGTTTGTTTGTTTAAAGGCACATCTGAAAAAACTATTCCTGGTAAACAAACACCTTGAAGTGAAAACAAACTAAATCTCTAGGAAACCATTTGTATATTTTTCAGGAGATATTTCTTTGCAATCATCCCTCTCCACACACTGAGAAAAGAATTGTATAGGGAGTAGGAAAATGTGTACTACCACCAATCATTATGCATTTTACAATGTAAGTATTTTTAATTTAATTTGGCATAACATATACTAAGATATATACGGGCGGGCTTGTGCTTACTCACTGATCTGCACTGAGCACTTTCCCTTGTTACCCTCCTGAGAGGGACTGGGTCTCTGGGAGCAAGGTAAGCACGGGCGTAGCACAGAGTAGCAGGCCGGGAGAGCAGGAGAAAGGGGTAAAACCCAGGAAGCCAAACAGAAGAGCAATCAG
>NW_006921712.1:3930507-3936795 GCF_000298275.1 Orycteropus afer afer
GGATTGTGGGGCTGGTGCGGGATCGGGCAGTGTTTCGTTCTGCTGTGCATGGGGTCGCTATGAGTCGGAAACGACTCGACGGCACTTAACAACAACAATACTAAGATTAATTTTATAAAGTGCAAATTTATATATTACTTCCATACTATATAAAATGTGTAATTGTAATAGTAACACATCAGAAGTAACTTGAAAAAATATTCAAGAAAAAGTTTAATTGAAAACTGCATTCAAATGAGCACTAGGAATGTTCATATATTGTTATAATACATGTGTCCAAGGATTCCTGAATAAAATAATAAGACTTTCACCTTAGCACAATAAATTCTGCAGAAGAAAAGTAGTCTTAAATAATTAATTAGTTAGCAAGCTTCAGTATATCAGATTAACTAAGTATTCTTTTATAATCTTAACTGGCAGAAACAGAACTTCCTCTGCTAAATTTAAGGAAGATAATTTTTTAATTTCTTTTTTATATTTCTTTATTATTTGTACTCAATCTACTTCAAAACAAATTATGAAAAAATATAGTAAAAATATATTCATGTTAGTGGTACAGCATAGAGAAATAATAAAGCACATGAACTCTGGAGTCCAGCTGCCCACGTTTGACTCTCAGGTCTCTGATTTATTAGCTGTGCAATCCTGGGCAAGTTACTTAGCCTTTCTGTATCTTAGGGTCCTCTGGAATATCGGGGTGATAATAGTACCTACTTGGTAGGGTTGTATTGCAAATTATATGAGTTATCATTTATAAAGTGCTAAGGAGCACCAGTAGCATAGTGCCTTAGGCATTTGACTGCTAACCAGAAGGCTGTCAATTCAAACCCACCAGCCACTCACTCCTTGGAAGAAAGGTTGGGCAATCTAGTTCTGTAGTGATATCACCTCGGAAACCCAAGGAGAGGTCGCTATGAGTAGGTTCTACTCGACCGTAGTGAGTTTGGTTTGGTTTAAGAATAGTGCTTGATACAAAGTAAATATGTATTTATTAAATTATTATTAAAAGTAGTTTTTAAAGAAAGAAAGAAAAAACCCATGCAATGAACACCAGAACACACAGGCTAAAATTGAACTCTGAGCTGCAGAGATGAAGGCAAAGAAAGATACATGAAAGATGTAATTCTTGTTTCATAGCAACAAAAATAAGACAGAAATAACTTTTCTACCATAACAAAACTTTGAAAAAATGTTATCACCTTCTTACTTTTGCAAGAGAAGTTGAACAAACGATGAACAATATTTTGGACGACATTTTACAAAAATGTAGACATTCTTCATAAGAATGGGAGTGTTTTTTTTTATTATTTCAAAATCTTGAAAAACTATTATTTATTATAGAACAAATTAAAGTTAAGGAAACTAAATAACTGAGTATAATAATAACAAACATCATTGCTACTAAAATTCTCATTTATTTTCTTCAAGAAAATAATATTTTTCATAGTGGAAAAATGAACAAAACACATGTTCAGGAAATTTTAAAAAGAAATACAAATAGCCATTTAGGGGGAGAAATATTGACCTTATTAATAACAAAAAAACAGAAATCCATCTGATGATAATCTAATAACCAAAATATATATAAAAGTTCAATGACTTAACAACAAAAAAGGCAATCAAATCATAAAATGGACAAAGGACTTTAATAGACAGATATTTTACCAAAGAGAACATTCAAGTGGCCACAAAACACATGAAAAGGTGATCAGCATCATTAGCCATCAAGGATACGCAAATCAAAACAACAATGAGATTCCATTTCACTCGTAGTAAAATAGCTAAGGTACAAAGAACATAAATAACAAATGTTGGCAATGATGTGGGAACATTGGTACCCTTATCCACTGTTGGAAATGCAAAATGATACAGCTGTCGTAGAAAATAGTGTGACGGTTCCGCAAAAAACTAAAAATAGAACTAAAATTATGACCCATTAATTACACTCTTAGGCATATACTCAAAAATCTTAAAAGCAGAGACTCAAAAAGAGACATGTACACGATAATCAAAAGATGGAGACAACCTAAATGCCCATCAATGGATAAATGGATAAACAAAATGTGGTACATATAATTTAATACTATTCAACCAGTAAGAGAAATAAAGTCTTAATATAGTATGGGTGGAGCTTGAAGACATTATGATGAGTGAAATAAGTCAATCACAGAAAAGCAAATATTGTATGACTTCACTTGCCTAAAAAGACAAAAACAGACAAATGTACAGAGACCAAAGTTTTTTCGTAGTTACCAGGGGTGAGAGGGAGGGAAAAAAGAGTTTATTGCTTATGGAATACTAAGTTTCAGCTTACAGTGATAGAAAAATTGCACTGATTAAGTGTAGGGTTGCACATAATTCTACCTTCAGCCTCTGCCTATTACCTATTTAAAAACCACTTCCACATTTTTTATGTATTTGTTAGAGAAGTACCCCACTTCTTGGTACCAAATTCTGTCTTAGGTATCCAGTGCTGCTATAACAGAAATAAGTGTGTAGCTTTAACAAACAGAAATTTACTTTCTCACAGTTTAGGAGGCTAGAAGTCAAATTCAGGGTGCCAGCTCTTGGGGAAGGCTCTCTCTCTCTCTCTCTCTCTCTCTCTCTCTGTCAGCTCTGGAGGAAGGTCCTTCTCACTTTTTTGAGCTTTTGCTCCAGAGCAGTCTTCACGCGGCTTCATCTGTCTCTTCCTCATTTCTGTTTTATTCACTTGCTTGTTTAATTTCTTTTATATTCAGAAGAAATTGACATAAAACATACCCTACACTAATCCTGTCTCATTAACATAACAAAAACAATCCATTCCCTATTGGAAATACAACCATAGACATGAATGTCAGAAATTACAACACATATTTTTTGGGGACACAATTCAATCCATAAAAGCTGAGTAACAGACAATTGAAGACTGAGGTCACTACCAAGTGTGTGAGATCAGGATATTCTCTGAAAAGAGATCCATATATTTTACTGCCAAATGTGTAAGAGAAAAACTGACATTTGTTATGAAAAATTTTAAAACCTGACTTTTCCTTTTTTTTTTTTTAATTTTTACTGTGATTTGGGTCAAAGTTTACCGAGCAAATTCGTTTTCCACACAGCAGTTCATACACTTTTTGTTTCATGACATTGCTATGTGCACAGTGTAGCAGCTCTCTTCCCACTTCTTCCCTATAGGTAACCTCTTCCCTGTGTCCTTCTTTCCTGTGCATTCCTGATCCCTGAGCTATCTCTCTGTATAAATACTGCCCTTCTGTTCTTCCATGATTGATAGTTCTAAGAAGTGCTTTCTACCTGGTGTAAATATTCACCTTATATGCCTGTCTATTGTTTGACTGGAAGCCACAGGAGTGAGTTCAATTCCAGGCCTGAAGGGTAACTAGGGGCCATAGAATCAGAGGTTTCTGCCCAACCTTCCTTCTGAGGAGTGGCTGGTGGGTTTGAACCACCAGCCTTCTGGTTAGCAGTTATATGCCTTAGGCACTATGCCACCAGAGTTCCTGGGGATTTCACCAGTCTCTATCAAACCAGCTGTTGTTGTTGTTATATGTCGTCAAGTCGGACCCGATTCATAGAGACCCTACCTTGAGTTTCCGAGGCAGTATCACTACAGAAGTAGGATTGCCCAACCTTCCTTCTGAGGAGTGGCTGGTGGATTTGAACCGCCAGCCTTCTGGTTAGCAGTCAAGTGCCTTAGGCACTACGCTACCAGAGCTCCCATCAAACCAGTAAGCTGGGTCTTTTTTATGATTTTGAGATTTGTTCCACCTCGTTTTCCCATTTTATCCAGGATCTCCTGCACCAATTCTTTCCTGAGTGGTTGCCAGTTGTAGCCAGGTACCATCTAGTTGTTCTGATCTCAGGGTCATGTAGGCTGAGGTTCACATGCTCCATTATTCCCTGGATTAATTTTTTCCATGAATCTTTTTGTTCATTCTTCTTTGCTCCAGAAAAGGAGACACCAATTGTTGCATCTAGATGGGTGCTTCCAAGCTTTTAAAACCCTATTTGCTACTCAACAAAGTGGAATGTAGAACAATGTTTTTGTGTAGTATATTATGCCAATTGAGGTTGATGTCCCCTGACACTATGGTCCCCAGCTCAAAGGTCCAACAACTCACTCCATCAGGTGGTTGACTGTAGCTAAGAAATTACAGTAACTATGGCCCCTGTTAGTTCTATTTATATGGACATCTTACAGCATATATAAATACATATGTGAAAATAATCATCTCCCCACCATATATATATGGCAGTGAGTTAGGGTTGTTTTTTTTTTTTAACCACATATATGGTCATGAGTATATTCCTTTTTGCCTAGACATATCTGATCATTCAGCCTCTCTACCCATCTGTTTATTCATAGGTTAATGTTTCTCATAACTGATAATGCAGTATTGTGTAAATAAAAGTGTTTATCTTTGTTTTCTGTACCTCTTGTGCACCTCTCTGTGTCTTCCTTTTCCTTAGTGTTATTGTGTTGGTCATTTGATTTTGTATATTGCTTTTCTCTTCACCCAAATCAACACTTGTCTCTTACTTATCTAGCAATTTTCCCTCCCATCCACTTCCACCCTTAGTAACCAACAGTTTCCTTCCATATATAAACCTTTCTTTGACTTTTTACAGTTGTGGATTAATACAGTATTTGTCCTTCTGTGATTGACTTATTTCACTGAGCATTAATGTCCTCCAAATTCATCCATGCTATGCAATGTTTTGTAGATTCTACATTATACTTTAGTGTTGCATAGTATTCCATTGTGTGTATGTACCACACTTTGGTTATCCATTATTCTGTTAATGGACAGTTAGGTGGTTTCCATCTCTTTGCTATTGTGAAAAGTGCTGTGATGAACATGGTGTGCACAGATCTGTTTGTGTTCTGGCTCTCATTTCTTTAGAATATATACCTCGTAATGGGACTGCTGGATCAAATGGTATTTCTATTTACAACATTTTAAGGAATCACCATACTGATTTGCACAGTGGTTGTATTGTTTTACAATCCCACCAGCAGTGTATAAGAGTCCCAATCTCTCCACCTTGCCAGAATTTGCTATTTTCTGTCTTGCTGAACTTTGCTATTGGTGCTGGGGGGAGACGGTATCTCATTGTTGTTCAATTTGCATCTCTCTAATGGTTAATGATCTCAAACCTATCTTCATGCATTTGTTGGCCGCCTGAATATCTTTGTTGGTGAAGTTGTTGTTCATGTCTTCTGATCATTTTTTGATTGGATTTTCTTTTTGATGTTGAAGTGTTGAAGTTTTCTATAAATTCTAGAGATAAGTCCCTTGTCAGATATGTCATTGCCAAATATTTTTTTCCCAATCTGTATGTTCTCTTTGTACTCTTTTGGAAAAGTCTTTTGATGCACATAAAAATTTAATTTATAAAAAGTCCCAATCATCTAATTCATCTTCTGATGTCTGTGCATTTTGGGTTATGTGCGATAATCTTTTCATGCCATAAATTAGGGCCCCTAAGTTTGCCCTTGATTTTTCTTTAATGAACTTTATAGTTTTAGGTTTCCTGTTTAAGTCTTTCACCCATCTGGAGTTAGTTTTTGTGTATTGTGTGACGTATGGCTCTTGTTTCATTTTTCTGCAAATGGATATCCAATTTTGCCAGCACCATTTGTGAAAGACTATTTTTCCCCATTGAATGATTTTGGCCCTTTGTCAAAGATCAGCTGACCATAGATCAATGGATCTATTTCTGGGTTCTCAATTCTGCTCCACTGGTCTACATGTCTGTTGTTGTACCAATACCAGGTTATTTTGAAAACTTTGGCTATATAGTAGGTTTTGAGATCTAGGAGTGTGAGACTTCCTACTTTGCTCCTCTTCCTCAGTAGTGCTTTGCTTATCCAAGCTCTCTTTCTTTTCCATATAAAATTAGTGATTGGTTTTTCCATGTGTTTGAAGAATGTTAATGGAATCTGGATTGGGAATGTATTGACTGTATAGATTGCTTTGTGTTTGTTGTTGTTATTTGCCATTGAGTTGGACCCAACTCATAGTGACCCCTCCTTGGGTTTCCGTGGTGGTATCACTATGGAAGTAGATTAGCCAACCTTCCTTCCGAGGAGTGGCTGGTGGGTTTGAACCGCCAGCCTTCTGGTTAGCAGTCAAGTGCCTTAGGCACTACGCTACCAGGGCTCCTTGCTTTGGTTGTTGTTGTTGTTGTTGTTATGTGCTGTCAAGTCGGCCCCCACTCATAGCGACCCCTCCTTGGGTTTCCGAGGCAGTATCACTACGGAAGTAGGATTGCCCAACCTTCCTT
>NW_006921712.1:3937880-3941495 GCF_000298275.1 Orycteropus afer afer
TAAATGACATATGTTATGGGTCTCTTCAAATCTACTTCCTCAGTCTGTGTTAGTTTAGGTAAGTAGTGTGTTTCTAGAAATCTGTCCATTTCTTTTAGGTTTTCAAATTTGTTATAGTACAGTTCTTCGTAGTATCCTGATACTATTCTTTTTATTTCTGTTAATTCTGTTGTGTCGTCACCTCTTTCATTTCTTATTCGTGTTAGTTGCATTGTCTTCTTTCCCTTTGTTAAGTTTGCCAGTGGTTGGTTTGTTTGTTGGTTTGTTGATTTTATTAATTTTTTGAAAGAACCAACTTCTAGTCTTGTTGATTGTTTTGGTTACCCAGTGCTGCTCTGAAAAGAATATAGCACAAATGGGATGGCTTGAAGAAACAGAAGTTTATTTTCTTACAGTTAGAAGGCTCTAAGTCCAAGTTCAAAGTGCCAGGTTCTAGGAGCTGTGTAAATGCCCCTCAACCTTGGGCTTCAGCTCTGCCTCCTGCTCCCAGCCCACTGAAGTTAGAGGCTTTTCTGCACTCAGACAGCCGCTGGCTACTGAGACTGACAAGCCCTAGGTTGACAAGTAAAAAGGCACAGTCCTGATGCTACCAAACCACATGGCAGGCCATTAATTCAAGTCCAATGAAAGTCCCAAGGTCGGCAGAGCATGGTAGGCTGCTGAATAACAACATGGCTACATGCAGGGCTCAAGCATGTCATAAGCTAGAGACCATTCCCAAAGCTGTTTCCTATATATGGGAAGCAGACCACATACCCAAAGCAGCTACTCAGCTGCTCCACTTGATTCCACCATGGAGTTAATTACCAATGTCACCATGGGGAATAACTACATTCAGCTGACCAGCCATTCAATCAGGCCCAGCCAAGTTGACACACAAACTTAACCACCATATTACTTTTTTTCTATTGTCTTTCTATTTTCTGTTTCATTTATTTCTGCTCAAATCTTTATTATTTCTTTTCTTCTGGTGACTGTAAGGGTTTGTTTTGCTGTTTTGTTTTTTCTAATTGTTGGAGATATTGGGTTGAGGTGTTGATTTCGGTTCTTTCCTCTTTCTTCATGTGTGTGTTTATTGCTATAAATTGCCCTCCGACCACTGTTTTAGCTGTGTCCCAAATATTTTGATATGTTGTGTTTTCATTCTCATTTGATTTGAGGAATTTTCTAATATCATTTTTAATTTTTTCTATTACCCAGTCATTTTTAAGGAGGGTGTTATTCAGTATCAATGTGTTTGTTCTTTTTCTGTTGATCTTCCTATTATTGATTTCTAAATTTTATAGCATTGTGATTTGAGAAGATGGTTTGCAGTATTTCAATGTTTTAAAATGTATTGAGGCTTGCTTTGTGGTCTAATATATGGTCTATCCTGGAGAAGTTTCATGTGTGTTGGAAAAGAATGTATATTGTGCTGTTTTGGGGTGAAGTGCTATGTAGATATCTATAAACTCATGTTGGTAGACTGTATTGTTTAGTTCTTCTGTGTCTTTGTTGAGTTTCTTTCCAGTTGTTCTATCTTTCATTGAAAGTGGTATATTAAGGTCTCCTATTATGGGAGCTCTGGTAGCATAGTGGCTAAGGCACTTGACTGCTAACCAGAAGGCTGGCGGTTCAAACCCACCAGCCACTCCTCGGAAGGAAGGTTGGGCAATCCTACTTCCGTAGTGATACTGCCTCGGAAACCCAAGGAGGGGTCGCTATGAGTTGGGGCCGACTCGACGGCACATAACAACAACAACAAATTGTTACTATGGATTCACCAATTTGTCTTTTAAATTTGGTTAAAGTCTGATTTATGTATTTTGGGGATCTTCCACTGGGTATGTAGATATTTATTATGATTATGCACTTTTGTTCAATTGGTCATTTAATATCCTTCCTTGTCTCTTATGGTGGTTTTTGTCTTAAAGTCTATTTTATCAGAAATTAATATTGCCACTCCTGCTTTTTTGGTTGCCATTTTCTTGATATATCTTTCTCCAACTTTTGAGTTTTAGTCTATTTTGTTTTTTGTCTAAGATGAGTCTCTTGTAGATTGCATACTGATGGGTCATGTTTTCTTACCCAGTCTGCAACTCTCCATTTCTTGAGTGATGCATATAATTTATTTACATTCTGTGTAATTATCAAGAAGTATGAATTTGTTGTAGTTTTATAATTTTTTGTGGTATTGCTTATTTCTTTGTTCCATATAATTTTCTGTGCTGAGCTCATTTTGTATGAATCATGTTATCATTTCCTTTCTTGATACTGTTTTAGTACTTGCTAAATATTTGTTCCTGTCCTCTTTTGTACTTTGATGTAAAGGTTTATTATTTTTTTGAGGTTACTCTGTATTTATTATTTTCTTCCCAAGTTTAGAACAGTTTGTTCTAGCCCACAATTGTCTTGACTTCCTCACCATTTAGAAGTTCTATAACTACATTATTTATTCCTTCTTTTTGGTTTGTAGTTGTCCTCATTTACCAATTGATGTCTCTGGTTCCCTGTTTACACTCTTGTAAGCTTACTTTACCTTGGATACTTCTATAATTGAGTTGTTTGCTTGGTTATGTCATCATGTCTGTTACTCATTGGTTGTTGTCTGCTGTTGCTGGTTCTCTGTCCAAAGGATTCCCTTTAGAATCTCTTGTAAGTTTGGTCTGTCTTTAACAAATTTCCTTAATTTTTGGTCATCTGGAAATGCCCTAATTTCACTATCATATTTGAAGGATAATTTTGCTGGGTATTTAATTCTTGGTTCGCATTTTTATTTTTCTTTCAGGGTTTTATATATATCATCCCATTGCCTTCTCATCTGCATGGTTTCTGCCGAGAAACTTAAGCTTAGTCTTACTGGTTGCCCTTTGTAGGTAAATTTTTGTTTTTCCCATGCTACTTTCAGGATTCTTTCTTTGTCTTTGGTTTTGGTGAGTTTGATTATGATATGTCTTGGTGATTTTCTTTTGGGATCTATCCAGTTTGGGATTCGTTGAACTTCTTGAATGGATATATTCTCATCTTTTATCATATTAGGGAAATTCTCTTCCCACAAATTCTTGACAATTTTCTCTGTGGATTTATATCTCTTCTGGTTCTAGAATTCTGGTTACATGTAAGTTATTCCTCTTGATGGCATCCCACATGAATCTTAGGCTTTCTTCATTTTGTTTTGATTTTTTTTCTGATTGATACCTTACCAAAGTCCTATTGAGGTATTTGTCTTAAATCTCATTAATTCTGTGTTCCATTGATTTTATTCTACTCCTTTGTCTGTTCAATGTGCTATCTATTTCTGAAATTTTAGTCTTAATCTTCTGGATTTCTATTTGTTGTTTTTGTATCATTTCCAATTTTTTGCTTATTTTTCCAGTTCATTCTTTCATTGTTTTCCTAAACTTCAAGAGTACAAATTTCAAGAGTACAAGACAGATATGCTAAAATGTAAATTCATTTTTCTATTTCTGAATTTAATTTTTATCAAAAAAAAAAAAAAATCTGAAGCAAAAGGAATCTATTGTTGTTGTTGTGTGCCGTCGAGTCGGCCCCGACTCATAGTGACCCCTCCTTGGGTTTCCGAGGCAGTATCACTACGGAAGTAGGATTGCCCAACCTTCCTTCCGAGGAGTGGCT
>NW_006921712.1:3942421-3954212 GCF_000298275.1 Orycteropus afer afer
TACATGGCTTTCGTGTGTGTGTGTGTGTGTGTGTGTATGGCTTTCATGCCCGTCTTTGCTCTCCAGTTCCAGAAGTAGTCCATATGCCATTACTGATTATATCCCCTCAGCATAAGCATGTGCTCCCTGTGCCTCTTTTGACAACATAGGGAAAACATTTGGCTGCTTCCTGTGAGGCATCAGGGAGAGTTCATGATGCTGCCCTGCATCCATCTTTCTCAACACAAGATGCAATCATCTCTACTGTGAGAATCATAGAGGCCCCAAAATTCCACTCTATCCTGTGCTGTGATCACACTAAGTCATTGACTGATGAGTCTACATGGCTTGCAACATCTGAGCTCCATCTGAGAACCAAAGCAATGATGCTTTAAGAGATGAGTCTATCCTTGATTCTCTCTAATTCTTGTTCTTGAGGGCAGGGAGCGATGGCAAGAATGGAGAGAAGCAGAACTTACCATACCACTTCTAAATTTACTCTGCTCCAGGACAGATGAACTTTATCCAGCTTGTATAGGTAGGCTTTATAAAACTCTTCATTGACTCATCTAATCTACTATATATGGAATGGATTTTTTGACAGGTTTCCAAAAAGCTTAGTCATTTAAGTTTCAAAATTGCTAATTCTTGGAAATTTTGTTATTCAATTTTTTTTCCTACTATGAGATTCAAGGAGCTCTGGGGGTGTAGTGCCTAAGGCATTTGACTGCTAATGAGAAGGCTGGCAGTTCAAACCCATCAGCCACTCCTCAGAAAGAAGGTTGGGCAATCTACTTCCGTAGTGATACTGCCTTGGAAACCCAACGACAGGCGCTATGAGTCGGATCTGACTTGAAAGCAGTAAGAGTATGAGATTCAAAAATCTTTTTGCAAATTCAAAGCATAGAAATTAACTCTAGTTCTCCCTAAGTCCTTTTGTGTCTTCCTTCTGAAAATGTCCTAGAAGTAACAAAATTAGTGATTCAGTGGTCATGGGGATAAAAGTCAAGGAGATAATATAGCGATGATGTGGTAGCAGTAATGTTGTTGATATCCCTATGTTTTATCCCACAACAAGAACAATGTCAGGCAGAGTCACCTGGAAAAGATGTAAAGGTCCTACTTTTCTTATTCAATCTGTGCCTGAATCTTGAATGGACTCAATTCTGAATACAATACTTCAAGGATATTAGTAATTAAATTCTATCTAAAGGGAGTATTATAGGGCAGAAAACCATGTCACAAAAGAATTGGTTAAAGAAATAGAAGAATTGTATGAAGAATAGATTTATATTTAGGTTCAAAAGTTGAATTAGGAGAAATGAATGAAAGTTTTAGGAATATAGCAAGTATGAATTTTCTTTAAAATGTTCTTAAATAGTTTGGGTAATTATAAAAATAACAGACATCTCCTTAAACATGACAGATTGCCCATGAATTTTTATCTCCTCACTCTTCTGAAGTCCCAGTAAAAATACAGTTAAAAAAGGAAGAAGTAGAAACCCACAGAATAAAGAGGATGGGAGAAGAAACAATATGAGAGATTTTGTCCAATTTAGAGAACCAGAAAGAAACTGAAAAGTCATTACTGAAGGAGGATAAATAGAAGGAGTTTCCAACATGAAAACAAAATATTATTCAGCCAGCTGAACTTGAAATAGCCTTGGATTTTAAGGTACCACTACTACCAAAAGACAGAATAAGATATGAAGGTGAAAACAGTTTGACAGACTTTATACAGAGCAGTTAAATACCTACTTCCTCATCCCCAACCTCTGAAGCCAGGCCAGCACCTCCTCTTCATCAGTCCACTGTCAAGTGACAGAGATTTATTACCATGGTGAAACTGATGTCTAACAGAAGACAGGAGTCAGCCTCAGGCCTACCAATGGCATACTGAATAAATATCTGAACAAAGAATAGTGGAATCTCAGACCCCTTCCTTCCCACTCCCATGCCACCTCTTTTCAACACAGAAGACAAGTGATTGGAGAACTCTTTTTATAAAATCTGAATGGCTGAGGGTAAAGGAGATATAGAAGAACTTTCAGAAACTAAAATTTGAGGTCTCTCTAAAAAAAAAAAAAAAAATGCTTTTCCAGCCCCCTCCCCATAGTAAACCTCATCAATCAATAAGCCAAGCCCACTTGGAAGTTCCAAATAGATTTTTGGAAACTTACTTTCAATTAAGAACAAAGATCCAAATACGTACACTTGTGCTAGGGAAAAAGACCTCAGACTCAATAATATTCTACAGAGATCCTTTCATTAAGCCTTAAACAGGACAAAGAGAAAAACAAAGACAATCATCCAGATGAGGGAAATTGTCCACTCTGGTGGCATAGTGCCTAAGGCATTTGACTTCTAACCAGAAGGCTGGTGGTTCAAACCTACCAGCCACTCCTCGGAAGGAAGACTGGTCAATCTACTTCTGTAGTGATACTGCCTCGGAAACCCAAAGAGGGGTCGCTATGAGTCGGATCCAACTTGGGCAGTGAGTTTGGTTTTCTTTGGTTTACTCAATGCACAGGCAATGAAATCCACTGAATTACAGTCATGAAGTTCATTATATATGACAGAGAACAAAAGAAATCACCGTAAGATCATGACTGGTGGGTGGCAGATCACTTCATCACTATCACAGGTGGGACTACAGAATCGGGGAAAGAACTATGAGCAGAATATATGCATAATTGCAGGTTAAAAAGGGTTACATGATTGTCTATTTTCATTAAACCATTAAAGACATACCCACGTAAGTTCTTTGTGTAAGACACACACGTCCAGGCAAGTTCCCTAGTTCTTTGTATAAGCATCTTTCTATATAATGTATTTTCAACCAGATTTTTCATGAGAGCAAATTGTCCCTCTCTGGTCTTGCTCCAGACTGGTCTAAGCATAGCCACATTGTTGAACTAACACAAAGAACTCAAATGGCATTCAAATTTATGTCAAGACTCAAAATAGAGTAAGGATGCCTTCTGTAGACTACAAGGAGATCTGGCATTATAGGGCCTAAGGCATTTGATTACTAACCAGGAGACTGGCAGTTCAAACCCACCAGCCACTCTGTGGAAGGAAGACTGGGTGATCTACTTCTGTAAAGATTTGCCATCTTGGAAACCCAAAGGGGATCGTTATGACTCAGAATCAACTCCATGGCAGTGAGTTTTTTTATTTTGGTTGGTAGACCACAGCCTTCCACAAACCAAGTGCTTTATAATTTAAGCTCTCATACACAGTGTCCTGAGAATTTTCCAGGGGGTTTGAAATTTCCCTTCAGATGAGTTTGGACAAACCACGAATTCTATCAGGGGGTACCATCATCAGTTTGAGTTTTAAGAATAAGAGGGAAAAAACAAAATCAAGAGAGAGGGAGAGAGAAAGAGTTTATAAGTGATAGATATAAGATAGACACAGGCTTACACACTTGTTAGAAGTGTCTTCTGATCCAGTGGGCAGTGGGGCTGGAATGGATCCAAGAAATCTGCAAAAACCCACCCATCTTTTGTGGATATTTATACCTGAGTCTGGGGGATTGAGGATAGGGTTTATGTGACTAGTACTGGAAGGTTATGTGACCAGTGTCCAGTCTTAGTGGCACCTGGGCCACTCAAGAGGGGGTCCCGAGCAGTGCTTTCAGAACCACCTGTATTTGCTTTGATAAGGCACTGCCAGTTTAGGGCTTTAATTTCCCTGGTCTAGCTAAAGAAAAGGTTAATCCCTAACAAGGAGGAGGTGATTGAAATGTGACAGGGAGGGAGAGGGGAATGGCTAGCAGTTTCTTACAAATGCAGCTAAACAAAATGGGGTTTGAAACCATTTTTGGGGTGTTGCAGTCACTGACCATCACACAATTTAAAAATTTCCAATATATTAGAAAGAGACCAAAGCACACAAAAGGAAGGCAGAGGAAAGACAAAACACAGAGAGCAAGAAAAAACTCCTCTATAGTTAATATATATGCTCAGTGATGTAAGAGAAATGTTTGTTATGTTGTAGAAATGCAGAAACTGCACCAAATAATAAATGGAAAGATTGTGGGATAAAGGAAACCATCATCCCAATCCTCTCCCACAAATACAATGAGAAATATATCAAGGAAACAGTGCTTGATTTTGAAGGACTCTGAATCAGGGAGCAGAGGAAAGAAGCAGAGAAAGGCAAGCAGGCAAGATTCAATGAATTAACATAGCATTTCATACAGTTGGAAAATTTCTCACTGAAGAACTCAGTCTCTCCCCACACTCACACAGCCCACTGGCTTCTGTGAAATGGGGAAGTAGCCCCAGAAAGAGCCTATTTCCCTACTCACCACATAGGAACCCAAACTTCTGCTCTAAAATCAGTAAGGCAGATCTTCCCAAGAGTCCATTTGCAACACCTTCCCCACCCAGACACAGCTGGCTGCAAAACCTACTGTGAATTGCTACAGAAGTCCCCCTGCAGTGGAGTCTGCTTTAGTAGTTAACACTCTACCAGTTACATGTGCACCCAATAGCTCAGGCCTCTGAAACCAACACTGCAGACCACAAGGAGTCAGCTCAAGTCTCTTTGCACCCCCTTTTAGTTGGAACTGAAGACTCCTGACTGAGATTGCTGTGTGCTAAGAAGCAGGCATCGTTAGTGGAGGCTACATCCACAGTCAAAATACTACAAGGAGGGTTCTTTTATTATTATTATTATTATTTATTGTGATTTGGGTGAAGATTTACAGAGCAAATTCACTTTCCATACAGAAGTTCACATATACTTTGTCTCATGTCATTGACCACAGTTTACCACAATGCAACAGCTCCCCTCCCACTTCCTCCCCATAGTTACCACTTCCCAGTGTCCATCCCTTCATACTCTCCTGCCCCCTGAGCTGTCTTCCTGTGCATAAGCAGCCCTTCCTTCTCCCATGATTGTTCTCTCCAGGGCATGTGTCTACTTGAGGTAAATGTTTAACTCACATGCCTGTACTACAAGGAGGGTTCTGAAAGCAACAAGGTAGACCTCCCTGGAGCAAAACAGCCCTTGCCCCACCCAGACACTGTCACCAGCAAGCCTGCTGTGAATTGCTACAGAAAGGCCCTGCAGTGGAGTCTGCTCCCATAGTCAGCAGTCTATCTGCTTCCACGCGCATCCCATAGTTCTGGGCTCTAAATCCAACAAGACAAACCTTCCTGACAATCAATTAGACTTAATCTGCCCACATTTCCAGTCCATGCTTAGGCCTGCTGAGTGAGGCTTCTGTGTGTAATGAATCGGGAGTCTTGAATGGAGGCTGCACTCACAACCAAAAATCTGCTGGGGAAATTCTGACAGCAACATGCTGACATCCATGGGATGTGGCCACAGCACGACACCTCCTCTCCAACCTGGTAGTTGTTGATTGCCAGGCTGTGACAAACTGCTACAGAACAGCCCCACATTGGAGTCTGCTCCCATAGTCAATGCTCTACCTGCCTTCCTGTGCACCTTATATTCAGGCCTCTGAAATCAACAGAACAGACTCCCTGGAGATCAGTTTGGGTCTGCCTGCACCTCTTTACAGGATTGCTGATGGAGCCTTTTGTGTGCTAGGATGTGGGCATCATGAGTGGAGGTTACACCCACAGCCAGCAGCATACAATGTGATGGGCTCTGGTAGCAACAAAGCAGACCTCCCTGGAATCCATCAAGAGTGTTACTACCCCTCCCACAAATGGCAACAGTTGGCTGCTGGACTGATATGAATTTCTACAGAAGGTTCCCTACAGTAGAGTCAGGAAGTATGTCACCTAAGTTGAGACTACTCCCCAACTATGACAGGGCACTGAAACAAATGAGACATCTTCTAGAGGTCCTTCTGGGGAATGCTAGCCCCTCTTCCTCCTCCTGAAATGGAGGAAAGCCTGCTTGCACTTTCCCTGAATGCCAGCTGAGATATAAGTAGCCCCCACTGACGAGGGAAGGAAACCTTGGGCAAAACTAGAGACAAAACCTAGCCCCTAAGGGAACTTGTTGGATCTTGTTTTCCAACTAAAAACATGATTGCAGAAACAGACAAGGAAAGGGAATAATGAGAAGAGAAAGGAGACTGTGTCCCTTAGTGGACAGATTAATTAGTACACACTATCTCACCTCAAAGGTGGTGCCCATTGATAGATAGACTGACTACAGTGTGTTCTGTGGTGGGTTTGGGAGAGATTGAAAGTTGAAAACTGAGATCTGAAATGCTCAAATCACAATCAAACCAGGGAGGAAGAAGGAGCTACCACAGAGAGGAAGAAAACAATAAGCAAAAGCCGAAGGCTCAGACTCCCTAAGAGTTTCTTGCAGAAAGTAATGTGGACAAAAACACCAAAAAATGAGGAAAACTGAGAAAGTTAACCTCCTTGAGAATTCCTATGCCCCAATAAAAAAAATCACAAGACACACAAAAAACAGAGAAACAATGGTCCATAAAATGACATGATAAAGGGAATAAAAGTGTATCTAGGGATAAATAAGTAATAAAAAAAAAAAATATATATATATATATATAATACAACATAAAGAACTAAGGGAGTCCATAGAAACAAAATAAGGAAAACAATGCAAGAACAAAAGAACGATCTACAAAAGTGATATTGTAACTGAATGAAACAATAACGAAATGAAAAACACAGTAGAAGGACTTACCAAGAGATTTAATCAGGCAGAAGAAATAAAAAGCAAATTAGATAATGTTCTTGTTGTTGTTATGTGCCATTGAGTCACCTCTGACTCACAGCAACCTTATGTACAACAGCATAAAACACTGCCCAGTCCTATGCCAGCCTCACAATCTCTACTATACCTAAGCCCATTGCTCCATCTTGTTGAGGGCCTTCCCTTCTTTTGTTGACCATCCACTTTACCAAGCATGACAACTTTTCCAGAGAATAGTCCCTCCTGACAACATGACCAAAGGAAGTGAGACAAAGTCTGGCCATTCTTGCTTCCAAGGAGATTCTGGCTGCACTTCTTCCAGGACAGATCTGTTAGTCCTTTTAGCAGTCCCTGGCACTTTCAGCATTCTTCTCCAACACCACAACTAAAAGCATCAATTCTTCTTTGATCTTCTTTATTCACTGTGCAGCTCTCACGTGCATATGAGATGATTGAAAATACCATGGTTTGGGTTAGGTGCATCTTAGTCTTTCAGGACATATCTTTGCTCTTCAGCACTCAAAAGAGGTCTTTTGCAACAGATTTCTCCAATGCAATACGTCTTCTAATGTCTTGACTGTTACTTCCATTGGCACTGATTGTAGAATCAAGCAATATGAAGTCTTTGACAACTTCATCTTTTCTCCATCTATTGTGATGCTGTTTATTGGTCCAGTTGTGAGAATTATTTTCTTTATATTGAGGTGTAATCCTTGCTACAGACACTAGTCTTTAATCTTCATCAGTAAGTGCTCCAAGTCATCCTTATTTTCAACAAGCAAAGTTGTATTGTCTGCATATCTCAGGTTGTTAATGAGACTTCCCCCAATCCTGATGCCACGTTCCTCTTCATATAGTCCAGCTTCTCGGATTATTTGCTCAGCATACAGATTGAGTAAGTATGGTGAAAGGATACAACCCTGAAGCACTCCCTTCCTGATTTTAAACCATTCAATATCCCTCTGTGTTGTTTGAATGACAGTCTCCTGGTCTGTGTACAGGTTCCTCATGAGTACAATTAAGTGTTCTGGAATTGCCATTCTTCTCAATGTTATCCATAATTTGTTATGATCCACATAATCCAATGGTTTTGAATAGTCAATAAAACAAAAGTAAAAATCTTTCTGATATTCTTTGCTTTGAGCCAAAATCCATCTGACATCAGCAATGACATCCCTCACTGCACATCCCTATCTGAATCCAGCTTGCATTTCTGGAAGTTCTCTGTCAATATACTGCTACAATCATTTTTGAATTATTTTCAGTAAAATTTTACTTGCGTGTAATATCAATGATGTTGTTTGATAATTTTCACATTCTGTAGGATCATCGTTATTTGAAATGGGTACAAATATGGATCTCTTCCAGTCAGCTGGCCATGTAGCTGTTTTCCAAATCTCTTGGCATAACCAAGTGAGTGCCTCCAGCACAGCATCCATTTGTTGAAGCACCTTAGTGGGTATTCCATCAATTCCTGAAGCCTTGCTTTTTGCCAATTCCTTTAGTGCAGCTTTGACTTTTTCCTTCGGTACCATTGGTTCCTGATGATATTTCACCTCCTGAAATGGATGATCATCTACCAATTATTTTAGGTACACTGAGTCTACATATGCCATCCATCTTCATTTGATATTTCCTGAATCATTCAACATGTTGCCCATGGAATCTTTCAATATTGCAATCTGAGGCTTAAATTTTTTCCTCAGTTCTTTCAGTTTGAGAAATGTTTAACATGTTCTTCACTTTTCTTTTTCTAAACCCAGATGTTTGCACATCATTATAATAATTGACTTCATCTTCTTGAGCTGCTCTTTGAAATCTTTTGTTCAGCTCTTTTATTCTGTCAATTCTACCACCTGCTTTAGCTACTCTCCATTCAAGGGCAACTTTCAGAGTCTCTTCTGACATCCATTGTGGTCTTTTCTTCCTTTCCTGTCTTTTTAATGACCTTTTGCTTTCTTCATGGATGATATTCTTGATGTCATCCCACAATTCCTCTGGTTTTCAGTCACTGGTGTTCAATGCATCAAATTTATTTTTTAGATAGTCTCTAACTTCAGGAGGGACATAATCAAGGTCATATTTTGGCTTTCATGGACTTAGTTTAATTGTCTTCAGCTTCAACTTGAACCGCATATGAGCAATTGATGTTCTGTTCCACAATAAGCTTCTGGCCTCATTTTGGCTGAAGGGGTTCTCCATCGTCTTCTTGCTACAGATGCAGTCAATGTGATTCCTGTGTACTCCATCTGGTGAAGTCCATGTGTATAGCTGCCATTTGTGTTGTTGAAAAAGGCATTTGCAATAAATAAGTCATTGGTCTTGCAAAATTCTATCATGTGCTCTCCAGCAACACTTCTATTGCCAAGGCCATATTTTCCAACTACTGATGATTCTTATTGTTTCCAACTTTTGCATTCAAATCACCAGTGATAATTAAAACATCTTGATTGCATGATCAGTCAATTTCAGACTGCAGAAGTTGCTAAAATCTTCAATTTCTTAATCTTTGGCTTTGATGTTTGGTGTGTAAATTTGAATAATAGTAGCATTAATTGGTCTTCCTTGTAGGTATATGGATATTATCCTATCACTGACAGCATTGTACTTTGGGATAGATCTTGATACATTCTTTGTGATGATGAATGCCACATCATTCTTCTTCAATTTTTCATTCTTGGCATAGTAGATCACATGGTTGTCTTATTCAAAATGGTCCAAACCAGTCCATTTCAGCTCACTAATCCCTATGATATCAATCTTTACGTGACCCATTTCATTTCTGACAACTTCCAATTTTCCTAGATTCATACTTTGTACATTGCTTGTTCCAATTATTAATGGATGTTTGCATCTGTTTCTTCTCATCTTGCCACATCAGCAAATGGGAGTCCCAAAAGCTTTACTCAATCCACATAATTAAGGTCAGCACTACTCTAAGGAGGCAGCTTTTGTCCAGCCATATGCTGAGTGCCTTCAGACCTGAGGGGCTCATCTTCTGGAATTATATCGCACAATGTTTCACTGCTGTTCATAAGGTTTTCACTGGCCAATTCTCTGAGAAGGGGATAGCCTTTTCCTTCTTCTGAGTTTTCCTCTTACCCTGGAGGTTCCACTGAAAATTGTGTAGCATGGGTAACCCTGCTAGCATTTGAAACACCAGTGGCATAGTCTCCAGCCTCAAAGTAACACTCAAGCCACCACAGTAGGACAAACTGATAGACAAATTTATCTCCTTTAGCAGTTCTAGATGATAACATGGTTAAAATTACAGATGCTGAAGAGCAACAAGCTTGGAGGCTAAAAAGGGCTGATCACAAGTTAACAGACTTATGGGACAACAACAAGGGACTTAATTTGCACATGGGAATTCCAAAAGGAGTTCAGAGCGAGAACAGGACAGAAAAGATATTTGGGAAAAAAAAAAAAAAATTTATAGAAAATTTCCTCAATCTAAAGGGCATGGATCCACAATTCTGCTATAGGTTAGTTTCTCTAGAGAAGCAAAAACAGTGGAGCTTATATATATATCATTTATGTATATATATATATATATATATATATATATATATATACAGAGAGATTTACCCCAAGAAAATGGCTCATGCAGTTGTAGAAGCTGGCAAGTCCCAAATCCGTGGGTCAGACATCAGCCTCGAGGCTTTTCTTCATATGTCTTCAGGTGAGATATCACAAGTGAGATGGCAAGATGTTGACTCAAGGGCTGCAAAAGCTGATGAATCCAAGATCAGCAGTAATATGTCAGGCCACTAACTCAAGTGCAAAGAGCCAGAAGTCAGTTGATGAGCCAAACACAGGATATACCAAAAAGAACCAAACTCACTGCTGTCAAGTCAGATCTAACTCATAGTGATCCCTCCTTCGGCTTCTGAGGCAGTATCACTACAGAAGTAGATTGTCCAACCTTCCTTCCGATGAGTGGCTGGTGGGTTTGAACCTCCAGCCTTCTGGTTAGCAGTCAAAGCCAGAGAGCTTTGCTAGAACATCCATATTTATTGGAATCAGGCCACACCTTGGAGGAAAATCCTTTTCAACATATTGGTAGCTCACAGCAGATCTCATTATGGAAGTGATTGCATTATATGAGATTTTATCATGGGGGATTACATCATAACTGCTAAACCACGGAGAATCATGCCCCAGTCAAGCTTACACACAACCTTAACTATCACAAATTGCAATAAGCTCAAAGAACCCAAAGCAAGATAAACCCAAAGAGATTTCAAAGACACATCATAGTTAGCCTCTCAAAAATTAAAGCAAAGAGAGGATGCTAAAAGCAGTAATAGAGAAGCAAACAGTCACATAAAATGGGTCCCCAATATGATTAAATGCCTATTTTTCCTCAGAAACATGGGGTGGGGGAACCAGAAGGCAATGCATTGATATATTTAAAGTGCTGAAATAAAATCTGTCCACCAAGAATAATATACCCAGTGAAACTGTCCTTTAAGAATGAGGGTGATAAGAGTTCCAGTAAGATGGTGGAATAGCCAGAAAGACTGCACAGACCACTTTCAACAAAGAAAAAGGGAACCAATTAACACAGATACAGAAGATAATCCTGGAGCCCTGAGCTTCGAAGGGAAGGATATAAAAGTGGACTTCCAACTAATAGAAGAATTTGCATGAAAACACAAAAAATAGAAGATATACGGAGCTGTGGTTGGCAGCACCTGACGGCACAGATATTACCAAGTGGTGTTAGGACCTAAAAATTAACCTAAAAATCAGCCCTGCTAGCCAGGGACTGCACAGAGGACTGCACTGGTAGCTGGTGAATAAAGGGGTAAGAAGCAAAGAGGAAGGTGGGCTGAGTTATGGACTTTTGCCTGTCTGGAGAATAGCCATTTTGAATGTTTACAAGCAGTTTGAGCATTTTGAATATTTAAAGTGACAGTGTTCTCTCAGATTCCAGGGACTTAAGAATAGGCTCCACTTGCCGGGATCCACAAGGACATCCAGACACCAACAATTGGAAAGGTGTGATATTCCCCATGTTACTCTTATCCCCCACACCCTCTTGGTGAATGGAGGTGTGGCTATCCCTCACTCCTACCCACCCTCTAGGCCAGCAGAAATTCCATCCCAGTCTGTCTGCTTGGACGGTGCCTGGGTGCCCTGCCCCACTCCA
>NW_006921712.1:3954854-3957432 GCF_000298275.1 Orycteropus afer afer
AAAAAAAAAAAAAATCACAGCCCACACAAAGAACCAAGATAAAGTGGTGGAAACAAGTGAGCAGGATACAGACCCAGAACACATCCTTGAGGAAGAAGCAGCATTGGAACTCCCTGATAAGGAATTCAAAAGAATTATATTTAGGTATCTTCAAAGGATTGAGAGACAGATCAAGGAAAACATTGACAAAATTAAGGAAAACACAGACAAAATTCTAGAACAGTTTTGGAAGAAAATACAAGAACAAAATGACAAAATAAATGAAAAATTAGAAATAATTTAAAAACTACAGATAGAAATCCAGAAGATTAATACTAAAATTTCAGAAATAGGTAACACATTGCAAGGGCAAAGGAGTAGAATCAATGCAATGGAAGACAGAATTAATGAGACTGAAGACAAATACATGAATACTTCTTTGGAAAGGGATCAATCAGAAAAAATATCAAAACAAAATGAAGAAAGCCTAGGTTCATGTGGGATACCATCAAAAGGAATAATGTACATGTCAGTGGAATTTCAGAACAGGAAGAGAAAAATAAAACTACGGAGAAAATTGTCACCCAGAAACCACAGCTATGGACAAATCCAAAGTAAAACAAGCTTACAAGATTGTAAATAGGGAACCAGAGACATCAATTGGCAAATGAGGACAACTACAAACCAAAAAAGGGGGAAAATACTGTGTAATTACAGAACTTGTAAATGGTGAGGATGTCAAGAGAGTTGCAAGATAGAATGGACTGTTCTAAACTCAGGGAGAATATTACAAATGACAGTGTAACCACAAAGAAAAATGATAAACCTTCACATCACAATAAAAAACAGAAAAAGCACAAATATTTAGCAAATACTAAAACAACAGCAACAAAGGAAATAATAACATGACTCATAAACGTAATGATCTCAGCACAGAAAATTATATGGAACAAAGAAACCAGGGACACCATGAAAAAACACATAACTAATTCATACTTGTCAATAATTACACTGAATGTTAATGGATTAAATGCACTACTCAAGAGACAGAGAGTTGCAGATTGGATAAGAAAACAAAACCCATCAATATGCTCTCTACAAGAGATGCACCTTGGAGACAAAGACAAAAATAGACTAAAAATCAAAGGTTGTAAAAATATATCAACCAAATGACAACCAAAAAAGAGCAGGAATGGCAATATTAATTTCTGATAAAATTGACTTTAAAACAAAAACCACCATAAGAGACAAGGAAGGACATTATGTAATGATTAAAGAATCAATTGAACAAGAAGATATAACCATGATAAATATCTATGGAACAAATGAAAGAGACCAAAAATATATAAATCAGACTTTAAAAAAGTTGAAAGGCAAATAGATGACTCCACAGTCATAGTGAAAGACTTTAATACACCACTTTCAATGAAAGATGGAACAACTGGGAAGAAACTCTACAAAGATGCAGAAGAGCTAAACAATACAATCCACCAAATTGACCTTATAGACATCTACAGAACACTTCACCCAACAACAACAACAAAATATACATTCTTTTCCAGTGCACATGGAACATTCTCCAGGATAGACCATATGTTAGGCCATAAAGCAAGAATTAATAAATTTAAAACATTAAAATACTGCAAAGCATCTTCTCAGATCACAATGCTATCAAATTAGAAATCAGCACTAGGAAGATCAACAGAAAAAGAACAAACATATGAAAACTGAACAACACCCTCCTTAAGAAAGACTGGGAAAGGGAAGAAATAAAAAATGAAATTCAAAAATTCCTTGAATCAAAGGACAATGAAAACACAACATACCAAATTCCTTGGAACACAGCAAAAGCAGTGATCAGAGGCCAATTTGTAGCAATAAATGCACACATCAAAAAAGAGCCAAAATCAATACTTTAAACCAACATCTCCAACAATTAGAAAAAGAACAGCAAGAAAAACGTAGTCACCAGAAGAAAGGAAATAATAAAGATGTGAGCAGAAATCAATGAAATAGAAAATAAAAAGACAATACAAAAAAATCAACAAGACCCCAAGTTGGTTTTTTGAAAAGATCAATAAAATTGACAAACCACTGGCAAATTTAACAAAGGAAAAGAAGAAGAGAATACAAATAAAGCAAATAAGAAACAAAATGTGACATCACAACAGAACCAACTGAAATAAAAAGGATAATAGCAAGACACTATGAAGAACAGTACTCCAACAATTTGGAAATCTTGAAAAAATGGACAGATTTCTAGAAACACACCACGTACCTAAACTAACAAAGACTGACGTGGAAAAGTTGAATAGATCCATTACAAAAGAAGGAATTGAACACGTCATCAAAAAATTACCAACAGAAAAAAGTCCTGGCCCAGACGGTTTCACTGGAGAATTCTACCAAACCTGACAGAAGAATTGACACCAATCCTACACAAACTATCCCAAAACATAGAAAAGGATGGAGTCCTCCATAACTCATTTTATGAAACAAGTATAACCCTGATACCAAAACCAGGCAAAGACATCACTCAAAAGGAAAACTACAGACCAATATCCCTCATGAATATAGATGCAAAAATCTTCAACAAAAT
>NW_006921712.1:3958807-3965312 GCF_000298275.1 Orycteropus afer afer
AAAAAAAAAAAAAAAGAAGTCCTAGCTAGGGCAATAAAGCAAGAAAGGGAAATCAAAGGCATCCATATTGGTAAGAAAGAAGTGAAACTATCCTATTTGCTGATGATATGATCCTATACCTAGAAAATTCAAGAGACTAGTCAAAAATCTACTGGAACTAATTGAAAGATTAAGCACAGTGGGTGGCAGGATGAAAGATCAACACCCAAAAATCAGTTGGATTCCTCTACTCCAGCAAAGAGATTATTGAAAAAGAAATAAGGAGATCAATCCCATTTACAATAGCTACCAAAAAAAAAATAAAATAGCTGGGAATAAATCTTATAGGAACACAAAAGACCTATACAAAGAAAACTATAAAAACTACTTCAAGAAACCATAAGAGATCTACATAAATGGAAGAGTACACCATTCTCGTGGATAGGAAGATTGAACATAGTGAAAATATCAATTCTACCCAAAGCAATCTATACATTCAATGCAATCCCAATCCAGATCTCATCAACATTTTTTAAGAATATGGAAAAACAAATCACTAACTTTATAAGTAAAGGAAAGAGACCTTGGAGAAGCAAAGCACTATTGAAGAAAAAGAAAAAAGTAGGAGTCTCACACTGCCGGATCTCAAAACCTACTATACAGCCACAGTCGTCAAAACTGCCTGGTATTGGTATAATGACAGACACATAAACCAATGGAATAGAATTCAGAAACTATAAATAGATCCATCAACCTATGGTCAGCTGATCTTTGACAAAGGGCCAATATCCATTAAATGGGTAAGGGAATGTCTCTTTAATAAATGGTGCTGGCAAAACTGGAGATCCATTTGCAGAAAAATGAAACATGATCTGTACCTCACACCATACACAAAAACAAACACCAGATGGATCAAAGACTTAAATGTGAAACTTAAACTATAGAGTTCCTCAAGGAAAAAATAGGGGCAAATTTAGGGGCCCAAATATATGGCATAAATAGACTATCAAGCATAACCCAAAATACACAAGACAGCAGAAGATAAACTGGATGAATGGGACTTTCTAAAAATTAAATTTGTATGTGCTTCTAAAGACTTCTCCAAAAGAGTCAAAAGAGAACCTATAGATTGGGAAAAATGTTTGGAAATGACATATCTGACAAGGGACTTATCTCTAGAATTTATAGAAAACTCCAAAACCTCAATAACAAAAAGACAAATAATCCAATTAAAAAGTGGGCAGAAGACATGGATAGACACTTCACCAGGGAAGATATTCAGGCAGCCAACAAACATATGAAGAAATGTTCATGATCATTAGCCATTAGAGAGATGCAAATCAAAACAACAATGAGATACATCTTGTTCCAGCACTAGTGGCAGAAAATAACAAATGCTGGCAAAAATGAGGAGAGATTGAGACTCTCATACACTGCTGCTAGGACTGTAAAATGGTACAACCACTGTGGAAAGCAGTGTGGTGATTTCTTAAAAAGTTGGAATTAGAAATACCATTTGACCCAACCATTTCATTACTAGGTATATACCCTAAAGAAGTAAGAGCCAGGACAAGAACAGACATATGCACACCCATGTTCATCACAGCACTATTTACAATAGTAAAAAGATGGAAACAACCTAGATGTCCATCAACTGAAGATGGATAACCAAACTATGATACATACACAAAATGGAATAATACTAGGCAACCCTAAATAATAATGTAGAATCTGCAAAATACCACATAACATGGGTGAACTTGGAGGACATTATTCTGAGTGAAATAAGTCAATCACAGAAGGATAAATATTATATTAGTCATAAAACAGAAGGATAAATATTATATTAGTCATAAAACCAAGGAAAGGTTTATACATGGAAGGAAATTTTCTTTGCTGGTTACCAGGGGCAGGAGGGGAGGGAAGGCAACACTGTTAGATAGGTAGAGACAAGTATTGATTTGGGTGAAGAGAAGAGCAAAATACCAAACGTGCATGATCAACACAATGGCATTAAAGAATAGTAATACATAGAGAGGTACATGGGAGGTATACATACAACAAAGATGAACCCTTTTGCACATACAGTACTGTGTTGTCAGTGAGGGCAAATATGGGTATATGGGTGGATAGATGGGAGGAAAGGCTGAACTATTAGGTATGTCTATGCAGGGGGCAGTGTACCCAAGACCATGTATAGGGTTGGCAGACAATATTTCTACAAGTGTATTGGTATGTTCAGTAAGAATTCCCAGGTCTTTAGTAGAAGTGACTTGGCCACAGCCAGCTACCCAGAGGGAGTGAGCAGTTGAACCTCTGGGCTCGGGACCATAGTCACAGGGGACATCAAGTTCAATTGGCATAATATACTACACAAAACATTGTTCCCCCTCCTACTTTGGCAAGTAGTGACTGGGATCTTAAAAGCTTACAAGCAGCCATCTAGATGCAATGATGTGTCTCTCCTCATTCAGAACAAAGAAGAATGAAGAAAACCAAAGATTCGTGGAAAGAATTAGTCCAAGAGACTATACCCCATGCGATCCTCAGACTATACAACTATGAGACCAGAAGAAATAGATGGTGCCCAGCTACCACTGTCAACCACTTGGAGGGGGATCTATGTAGCATATCCTGGATAGAGTGGGAGAACAATGTGGAACAAAGCTCAGTATCATTTGAAAAAAAAAAAAAAGGACCAGGTTTTCTGTTTTGATAGAGCCTGATGGAACCACTGAGACTATGGCTCCTAGCTGCCCTTCAGGTCTGGAATTAAACCCACACCTGTGTCTTTCAGCCAAACAAAAGACAGACATAGGAGTTGAACATTTATATTAGGTAGATACACACCTTGGAGAGAACAATCATGGGAGAATAGAAGGGTTGTTTATGCACAGGAAGACAGCTCAGGGGGCAGGAGTGCACAGAGGGATGGACAAAGCGAAGCGGTAACTATCAGGAGGAAGTGAGAGGGGAGCTATTGCATTGTGGTAAATTGTAGTCAATGTCATGAGAAAAAGTGTATGTGAGCTGCTGTACAGAAAGTGAATTTGCTCTGTAAACTTCCACCCAAATCACAATTAAAAAGAGGGAGAGAGAGAGAGAAAAGAAGAGGAAGAGGAAGAGGAAGGGGAAGGAGAAGAAGAAGAAGAAGCAGAAGAATGAGGCTGAAATTAAAACATTCCAACACAAATAGAAGCTGAAAGAGCTCCCACCCACCAGACCAGGTCTACAGAAAATACTAATGTGAGTTCTATAGATAGAAAGAAAAAGACATTAGAAAGTATTTGAAATGCATATATATAAAATAAGATCTCTAATAAAGGGAAATGCATGGACTACTATAAGTGCTAGGAGTAAGATATTCATGCTTGATAACTCTAAATGTTTTGTCTTTCATGTTTTTTTAAACAATAAATATTTAAAAGGCAAGGATAAAATTATGTTAGAAGGCATATAAACACATGATTAATGGAAACACAACAAATGGGGGAAAGGAATGATACAGATACAGAATTTCTTATGTTACTGAAGTTGCTCATAAGATTTTCATTGGCCAGGTTTTGAGAAGTGGATGGCCCCAACCTTCTCCCAACATTAATGATGTGGATGGCATAAAGCTTTCAGGACCTCCATTTCCTGATGTGGTATGACTCAAAATAAGAAGAAACAGTTGTAAACATCCATTAATAATTAGAACATGGAATGTAGGAAGTATGAATCTAGGAAAACTAGAAGTTGTCAAAAATGAAATGGAATGCATAAAGATCGATATCCTAGGCACCAGTGAGCTGAAATGGACTGGTTTTGGCCATTTTGAATCAGACAACCATATCATCTACTATGCCAGGAATGACAAATAGAAGAGGAATAGTGTGGCATTCATTGTCACAAAGAATGTTTCAAGATCTATCTTGAAGTACAATGCTGTCAGTGATAGGATAATATCCATACACCTACAAGGAAGACCAGTTAATACTACTATTATTCAAATTTACACACAAACCATCACAGCCAAACCAAAAAAAAAAAAGAAAAATCCAACTCAATGCCATCGAGTGGGATCCAACTCATAGCAACCCCTCCTTGGGTTTCCGAGGCAGTATCACTATCGAAGTAGATTGCCTAATCTTCCTTCCAAGGAGTGGCTGGTGGGTTTGAACTGCTAGCCTTCTGGTTAGCAGTCAAATGCCTTAGGCTCTACACTACTAGAGCTCCAAACTAAAGCCAAAGACAAGGAAATTGAAGATTTTTAACAACTTCTGCAGTCTGAAATTGACCAAACATGCAATCAAGATGTGTTGATTTCCACTGGTGATTGGAATGCAAAAGTTGGAAACAAGAATCACCAGTCATTGGGAAATATGGCCTTGGTGTTAGAAATAATGCTGGAGATCGCGTGATAAAATTTTGCAAGACCAATGACTTATTCATTGCAAATACATTTTCTCAACAACTCAAATGGCAGCTATTCACATGGACTTCTCCAGATGGAGTACATAGGAATCAGATTGACTACATCTGTGGAAAGGGGCCATGGAGAAGCTCACTGGTCTCAATAAGACCAGGAGGTGACTGTGGAGCAGAACATCAACTGCTCACATGCAGGTTCAAGTTGAAGCTGAAGACAATTAAAACAGGTCCATGAGAGCCAAAATATGACCTTGATTATATCCCTCCTGAATTTAGAGACCATCTAAAGAATAGATTTGATGCATTGAACACCAATGACCAAAAACCAGGGGAATTGTGGGATGACATCAAAAACATCATCCATGAAGAAAGCAAAAGGTCATTAAAAAGACAGGAAAGGAAGAAAAGACCACAATGGATGTCAGAAGAGACTCTGAAACTTGCCCTTGAAAGGAGAGTAGCTAAAGCAAATGGAATAAACAACAAGATAAAAGAGCTGAACAGATTTCAAAGAGCAGCTCAAGAAGACAAAGTCAATTATTATAATGAAATATGCAAATCCATGGAGTTAGATAACCAAAAGGGAAAAACACACTCAGCATTGAATGCTTAGGCCAAGGAGCCAGTGCTGGTCATATCCTTCACCATGGTGGGTCTCACTGTAATTCTGCTCCTGTTAAGCCCCTACACCAAGTATGCCAGCATGATCAATGAGGCCACCCCCTACAGCTACCCGGTTTCCATCCGAGATGACAGGAACCTGCCTCATGTGCCCAACCACCCTCAGGACCTCCAGGGCCCAAGCTTGGAGTGGCTGAAGAAACTGTGAGCACCCCAGTGGCTGAGTCTCTGAGGCCAACAATAAAAACCTGAAAACCAAAAAAAAAAAAAAAGAAGAAGAAGAAGATGGAAGGAATACATAGTAACTGTACCAAAAAGAATTGGTACATGATCACCCATTTCAGGAGGTGGCATATGATCAAGAACCAATGGAATTGAAGGAAGAAGTTGAAGCTGCACTGAAGGAAGTGGTGAAAACAAGGCTCCCAGAATTGATGGAATACCTACTGAGATGGTTCAACAAATGGATGCCACATTGGAGGCACTCACTCAGCTATGCCAAGAAATTTGGAAGACAGCTACCTGGCCAACTGACTGGAAGATTCATATTTGTACCCATTCCAAAGAAAGGTGATCCCACAAAACAGTATCATTAATATCACACACAAGTAAAATCTTCCTGAAGATAATTAAAAAATGGTTGCAGTAGTATATTGACAAAGAATTTCCAGAAATCCAAGCTAGATTCAGAGGAGGATGTGGAATGAGATATACCATTGCTGATGCCAGATGGATTTTGACTGAAATCAAAGAAACACCAGAAAAAAGCACTTTGAAAGCAAAGAACACCAGAAAGTTGTTTACTTGTGCTTTATTTAGTATGCAAAATCATTGGATTGTGTGGATCATAACAAATTATGGATAACATTGAGAAGAATGGGAATTCCAGAACACTTAATTGTGCTCATGAGGAACCTGTACACAGACCAGGAGGCTGTTATTCAAATAGAACAAGGGGATACTCCATGGTTTAAAATCAGGAAGGGGGTGAATCAGGGTTGTATCCTTTCACCATACTTATTCAATCTGTATGCTGAGCAAAAAATCCGGGAAGCTGGACTATATGAAGAAAGCGGCATCAGGATTGAAGGAAGGCTCATTAACAACCTGTGATATGCAAATGATACACTTTGCTTGCTGAAAGCAAAGAGGACTTGAAACATTTACTGATAAAGATCAACAACTACAGCTCTCAGAATGGTTTACACCTCAACAAAAAGAAAACAAAAGTCCTCACAATTGAACCAATAAGCAGTATCATAATAAATGGAGAAAAGTTTAAAAGTTGTGAAAAATTTCATTTTACTTGTTCCACAATCAATACCCACGGAAATAGAAGTCAAGAAATCAAACATCGTATTGCAGTGGGCAAATCTACTGCAAAAGACCTCTTCAAAGAAAAACAAAGTAGGAGGTCTCACATTGCCGGATCTCAAAACCTACTATACAGCCACAGTAGTCAAAACTGCCTGGTATTGGTTCAATGACAGAT
>NW_006921712.1:3966892-3971490 GCF_000298275.1 Orycteropus afer afer
TCTTGACCCAATGGTGTTCAATGGTCCCATGCATGTGCAAAAGCTGGACAATGAAGGAGGAAGACCAAAGAAGAATTGATGAGTTTGAACTATGGTGTAGGCAAAGAATATTGAATACACCATGGAAGAATTAATAAATCTGCCTTGGAAGAAGTACAGCTAGAATGCTCCTTAGAAGTAAGGATGGCAAAACTTTGTCTCACGTACTTTGGACAAGTTATCAGAAGGGACCAGCCACTGGAGAAGGACATCATGCTTGGTCAAGTATGTTGTTGTAATTGTTGTTAGGTGTTGTCAAGTTGGCTCTGACTCACAGCAATCCTAGGAAAAACAGAATGAAATACTGCCCAGTCCTGCACCAGCCTCACAATCCTTGCTCTACTTGAACCCATCATTGTAGTCACTGTGTCAATCCATCTCATTGAGGGCCTTCCCCTTCTTTGATGACCCTCCAATTTACCAAGCATGATATTCTTCTCCAGGGAATGGTCCCTTCTAATAATTTGACCAAAGGAGGTGAGATGAAGTCTGGCCATTTTTGCTTCCAAGGGGCATTCTGGATGCACTTCACCCAGGAGAGATTTGTTCATTCTTCTTGCAGTCTATGGTATTTTCAGTACTCTTCACCAACACCACAACTCAAAAGCATCAACTCTTCTTCAGTCTTCCTTATTCATTGTACAGTTTTCACATGCCTATGAGGTAACTGAAAATACCATGGCTTGGGTCAGGTGCACCTTAGTCTTCAAAAAGACATCTTTGACCTTCAGTACTTTAAAGAGTTATTTGGCAGATTTGCCCAGTGTGATATGTCATCTGATTCTTGACTGCTACTTCCATGGGTGTTGATTGTGGAACCAAGTAATATGAAGTCCTTGACAACTTCAATCTTTTCTCTGTTTATTATGATGCTGCTTATTGGTGCAGTTGTGAGGATTTTCATCGGTAAAATATATGGTCAGTAAAAAAGAAGACCCTCAATGAGATAGACTGGCACAGTGACTGCAACAATGGGCTTTCAAACATAACAACAGCTGTGAGGATAATGCAAGACTGGGTTCTTGAACGAAGCAAAAAATACTTGCAGTACTCTATACCAGGCATTGTTGTGATGAACAATTCAATGTTGGTGCCCTATCATGAATCCCCCAACTTGTTGCAAGTTCTCTGGCCCTGAAAACTTTTTATATAGAGAGAAGGAATTTACAACTTAATGTTTAAGTTCTTCAATATTTGTCTTACAGGATATCTTAGTTATCTAGGGCTGCTATCACACAAACACCATGAGTTGATGGCTTTACCAAACAGAAACGTGTTTTCTCACAGTTTAGGAGGCTAGAAGTCTGAATGCAGGGAGTTGGCCCTCGAGGAAGGCTTTCTTTCAGTCGGCTCTGGAGGAAAATCCTTGTCCCTTCTGAACTTCTGATCCTGGGCAATCTCCATGTGGCTTTAGATCTCTCCATAACATTCTAGTCTTTGGCTATCCAAAATTTATGGCCTTGCCATATGCAAAACACATTCACCACATAACATCATCCCAAAATCTTAAATCAACTTCAAGTCCAAAATCTCATTTTCTGAATCGTCTAAATAAAATATCTGTTAGGCTCTATATGTATTTCATCCTGAGGCAAAATTCCTCTTCCTATGTGACCTAGAAATCTAGAATACAAGTTATCTGCTTCCAAGGCACAGCGGTAAAACAGGAACAAGATAGACATTTCTGTTTACAAATGAGAGAAATTAAAGGGAAAGAAGGGATAACAGGTGCCAAGCAAGTCATCAGAACAAATTACATTCTCTCTCAAGGCTTGAAAATCCTCTGTTCTCTGAGCCCATCTGGGCAATGGTCCTGCCCTCCAAAATCTGGGTGTTGGCCATGCTGTCTGGATTCTAGGTAGAAACCCCTCAGCCCTGGAGTTCAGGCCCACTGGGATGGCAACTCTGTTCCCTTAGCTCTAGACAGCCCCATTCTCCCAGGCCATCTGAGTGGCAACTCCATCTCTTCAGCCCTGGCAAGCCCCATCTTCTGTGCCTCATGGCAGGCCCACTCCCTCAGCTTTGGGTGGCAAACCCATTCCCATGATACATCTTAATGGCAACTCCACACTACAGAACTGAGTTGGCAAAGATCTGACTCTTTGAAACCAAGGAAACCATGGCCCCACCCTTTGAAACCGTGAAGGCCATGTGCTTCTTCCCACAGTTCTGCTGATATCCACGCTGCTCCAGGAATGGTCCTCTTCCTTTCTAAGTTATAGATCTTTTGACCTATTTCCTGCTTGTGAAATTCCAAGAGGCAGACAGTTTTCTTTCCTTTCATCCTGTCTCTGACCCCGTCAGTCTAAGCTAATGGATTTTCTGCTATGATAACTGGTAAGATCCATTAGTCACAGGCCTAATCTCTTTCACAATAGATTGTGTAGCCACATTATTTTTGGTGAAAATTCTAGGATATATGTCCTTAGTTTGTGCAAGAGAATTTTCCAAATCTTTTAAGTTTTGTTTTCATTTTACACAATTCATTTTTTAAGTCCATCTCTTTCCTCTCACATTTTACTATAAGCAACAATGATAAAACATGTGGCCCCCATAAGATCTTGCTTAGAAATCTCATCAGCCAAATATACAAGATCATTACTTACAAGTTCTACCTTTCACCAAATATTTGAATATAACTCAGACAAGTTCTTTACCACTGCATAAAAAGCATCACCCTTCCTCAATTGTCCAATCATATGTTCTTCATTTTATCTTAAAACCTCACCAGAAGAACATTTAATGCCCTCATTTCTGTTGTTGTTGTTGTTGTTGTGTGCCGTCGAGTCGGCCCCGACTCACAGCAAGCCCTCCTTGGGTTTCCGAGGCAGTATCACTATGGAAGTAGATTGCCCAACCTTCCTTCCAAGGAGTGGCTGGAGGGTTTGAACCGCCAGCCTTCTAGTTAGCAGTCAAGTGCCTTAGGCACTATGCAACCAGAGCTCCTGCCCTCATTTCTAGCAACATTTTATTGCTGGTGTCATATGTATTCTCTATAGCTCTCTTTACTTCCTTCTAACCCCTCACCAGAATTGCATTTGACATCATAGTTCTACCAAGAGTCTCTTTAAGGCAACCTAGGCTTTTACTAGGAATTCAAGTAGTGTAGTGTCTAAAGCACTTGACTGCTAACCAGAAGGTTGGTGGTTCAAACCCACCAGCCACTCCTTGGAAGGAAGACTGGGCAACCTACTTATGTAGAGATACTGCCTCCAAAACACAAGGAGGGGTTGCTATGAGTCAGATTTGACTAAATGGCATTACTATTAGGTACCTCAAGATTTGTTCAGCCTCTTCCCAATTCCAAAATGACTTCCACATTGTAGGTACTTTTTAATGCATCACCCCCACTTCTCAGTACCAAATTCTGTCTTAGTTATAGTGTCTGAGGCATTTGAATGCTAACCAGAAGGTTGGTGGTTCAAACCTACCAGTCACTCCTCAGAAGGAAGACTGGGCAATCTACTTCTGTAGAGATACCACCTCAGAAACCCAAGGAGGGGTTGCTATTAGCTGGAACTGATTCAATGGCAGTGAGTTTTTCAGAACTGTAGCAGAAATACCACAGTGAGTGGCTTTAACAAACAGAACTTTATTTTCTGAAAGGACTTCCGGTAAGATGGTGGAATAGGGAGAAAGACTGCACAGACCCTCTTCAACAAAGAAAAGGGGAACTAATTAACACAGACATAGAAGATAATCCTGGACACCTAAGCCTTGTAGTGAAGGATACAGAAGTGGACTAAACTCCAAATAGCAGAAGAATTTGCATGAAAACACCAAAAAAGGAGACATACAGAGCTGCAGTCTGGCAGCGATCCTGAGTGATCCTGACGGCACGGCACAGACAGCTTAGAGAGTGGTGAGTGGTGGTAGGACCTAAAAATTAACCTAAAAATCAGCCAGGGACGGCACAGAGAACTGCTCTGGTGGCTGAGGAATAAAAAGTGAAGCACCAGAGACGAGAAAGGCAGGCTGAGCTGTGGAATTTTGCCTGTCTGAAGGGCACCACCATTTTGAAAGTTTACAAGCAGCTGGGTCATTTTGAATATTTAAAGAGAGAGTGCTCTCCCAGATTCCAGGGGCTTAAAAATAGGTTCTGCTTGCCAGTAACCCCAAGGATACTCTGGACCTGGACGACTGAAAAGGTGTGACATTCCCCTTGTTACTCTTATACCTCACACCCCTTGGAGAACAGAGATGCAGCCATCCCCCACTCCCACCCACCTTCTGGGAACAGAGGAACTCCATCCCACTCTGTGTGCTCAGGTGGAGCCTGGGTAACCTGCCCTACCTCCCCCAAATTTTTTCTCTTTTAATTTTTTCTCTTTCTTTCTTCTGGTTTTTAGTTTGCTTGTATTTGTCTGTTTTAAAACTACTATTATTAATAATAATTTTGTCCTTTTTACTATTGTTGTTGTTGTTAAGTGCCGTTGAGTCGTTTCCGACTCATAGCGACCACATGCACAGCAGAACGAAACACTGCCCGATCCCGCGCCAGCCCCACAATCCATGCTATACTCGAGCCCATCATCGCAGCCACTGTATCAAACCATCTC
>NW_006921712.1:3977286-3991633 GCF_000298275.1 Orycteropus afer afer
AACCACTTGGAAGGGGATCTATGTAGGAGATCCTGGATAGAGAGGGAAAACAATGTCGACAAAACTAAAAATCATCTGGAGGAAAAAAAAAAAAAGGGTGGAGGGATCAGGTTTGCTGGTCCCATAGAACCTGGTAGAACCACTGAGACTATGGCCTCTAGCTGCCTGTCACATCTGGAATTGAACCCATACCTGTGGCTTCCAGCCAAGCAAAAGACAGGCATAGGAGGTGAACATTTACCTGAGGTAGATACACTCCTTGTAGAGAACAATCATGGGAGAAAGAAGGGCTGCTTATGCACAGGGAGACAGCTTGGGGGCAGGAAGGCATGGAAGGATGGACACAGAGAAGAGGTAATTATCGGGAGGAGGTGGGAGGGGAGCTGTTGCATTGTGGAAAATTGTGGTCAATGTCATGAGACAAAATGTATGTACAGAACTGCTGCATGGAAAGTGAATTTGCTCTGTAAATTTTCACCCAAATCACAATTAAAAAAAAAATTATTTTCTCACTGTTGAGGTTTGAAGTCCAAATTCAAGGTGCTATCTAGGAGAAGGCATTTTCTCTCTGGCAGGTCTAGAAGAAGATCTTTCTCTCTTCTGAGCTTCTGTTCCTAGGAAATCTTCATGTGTCTTGGCATTTGTCTTCCTCCTTCTCTGCTTATTGGCTTGCTTGTTTAATATCTTTTATAGAGATTATAGCTCAAAAGAGATTGACCCAAGACACAAATTACACTAATCTTGTCTCATTAACATAACAAAGATAACCCATTCTCAAATGGGATCATAACCACAGGCATAGAGATTAGGAGTCACAACAAAAATTTTCAAGGTACACAATTCAGTCCATAACACTAATCCATGCCACTTTTATGCTTCATTTCAAGCAGCTATCCTCCCATTCCCTTGATCTTACCATCTACGTACCTGCAGTGCTGAACAGAATAGTCTTGCGGCTTGCTCCTCTCACATTCTCTACCCCGAATTTCTAGTCTATCATTTGTGCCCTTCAAATCTTCTAGTTGTCTTCTGTATAATGTCCATGATAATTTACTATTTTTCTTCTTATCAAAATTGTTAAGAAGTTATCTGAAGTTAATGGTGATAGCTTCTAATTGCTTCAGTTTTTCAGATTCATTTTATTAACTTTTAGATTTCTACATATACAGATTTTAATTTATAACAAGTACCTTCAAGATACCAATTTAAATTCACAAGTAACAATTCAGTATGAGGTACAAAGAGATGAATCTCTTTTGCAGACCTTATCTATTCTTCTTTTTAATTATTTGTTAATTATGCCATTTAGTTAAGAACTGAATTACTTCCCTGTTGAATTTCAATCTACCCTTTAACATAAAATAAAAAAGATTTTTTCTATTGTAAAAATAAAAAGACTTAATAATAATAGCAAACACTTATATAGTACTTATTACGTAGCAGGCATATTTCTAAGTGCTTTTAATCATTGACTATATTAACTTGACAAATTCTTACAAGAATGCTACAAGATAAACTGAGGCAACATTCAAAATATATAACAATCACCTCAGTAGAACACTAATAGCGGGATTATAGGGACATCCAGGGAGTTCTAGGGAAACAGGTATTTACCAACTCTTTTGAAAGTATTCTTTTTTAACAACTCATTGCAGCCACACTAAAGCATATGGCCTAAATGTTAGTCTAATTTTAAGGAAAAGTAAAGTGATACAAAGAGAAATCAAGCAATATCCCTAGGATCCCACAGATAGAACATATACAGATGGGCTGGTATAGTCTGGCTTCCACAACTAAGCTCATAACCCCTATTCTATACTCTTTATAATGCTGTTTTAATAATCCAATACATTTTCCCACTTTGAATTAAAGTTTTCAAACACATAAAACATTTTAGAATAATAAAATAAACATGTACTCAAACATCAAACATTAGATTCAACAATTATTTTTTCATCATAAATACTTCATCTATATACATACATAAGGCGCTTTGGTAGTGTAGTGGTTAAGGCCTTTGGCTGCTAACCAAAAGTTCAATGGAATGAACTCAACAACTGCTCTGTGGAAGGAAGATGAAGCATCTGCTTCCGCAGGGATTTACAGCCTTGGAAATCCAATGTGAGTTGCTATGAATCAGAATCAACTCAATGGCAGTGAGTTTTGGTTTGGTTTTATACACATATATACACATTAACATACATTGCTAAGCTCTCTCTAAGCAGCTGATGTCATTATACTTGGCTCCAGTGCTTCAGGATACTTCTCTTAAAGTAAGGTTTTCATCTACATAAACATATTACATAACTCTTATAAGAATATTAATAATTATCTAATATCTTTTTGAAGAGGTGATGTTTTTGAGTTGTGGTGTTGGAAAAAAATACTGAAAGTACCATAGACTGCCAGAAGAACTAATAAGTCTGTCCTGGAAGAAATGTAGTCGGAATACTCCGTGGAAGCGAGAATGGCCAGACTTTGCCTCACCTCCTTTGGTCATGTTGTCAGAAAGGACCATTCCCTGAAAAAGAATATCATGCTTGCTAAAGTAGAGGAGTGGAGCTCTGGTAGCATAGTGCCTAAGGCACTTGATTGCTAACCAGAAGGCTGGTGGTTCAAACCCACCAGCCACTCCTCGGAAGGAAGATGGAGCAATCTACTTCCATAGTGATACTGCCTCAGAAACCCAAGGAGAAGTTGCTATGAGTCGGGTCCGACTCGATGGCACATAACAACAACAACAACAACAAAATGGAGGGTCATCAAAAAAGGGGAAGGTCTTCAATGAGATGGATTGACACAATGGCTGCAATGATGGGCTTGGGTATAGCAAAGATTGTGAGGCTGGCAGAGGATTGGACAATGTTTCATTCTGTTTTACAAAGGGTTGCTATGAATCGGAGCCAACTCAACAGCACATAACAATATCATTTATTAAAATAAAAGTAGGTTCCAACTCATCATGACCCCATCTTGTCCAAAGATTTCAATGGCTGATTTTTTTTTTTTTTCAGAAGTAGATTATCAGGACTTTTCTGAGGCATCTCGGGGTGGACTTGAACCTCCAAACTTCTGGTTAGCAGGCAAGTGCATTAACTGTTTGTACCACTCAGGGATTCCTCATACTTCATAGCTACTCATTATATATTTGACAAATTAATAAGTTATTTCCAGATTCCTTAATACCATATAACTGGGTTTTACATAACCACATGTACATTTATTCAAGAATCTTGCATACATAGTACTTTGTACATCATATTAGATATACATTTCTGTTGTCCCACTATGAGTGATACAGAGTGATACAGAGATTATTCATTGAGTAAGATGATAACAATCAAATTGTTTCAATATAAAGTTAAGTATTTCTCCTTGTGATAAACAAGTAAGTAGCAAGGAGGAGAGGGGAGATGCTGTGGTAATATTACACAGCTTTTCACTATCATTTCAACTAATGGTTTTACTAATCTATTAGTAATTCTTATATAAATTGATTTTTTCCTTGGACTTCAAAATGGTAATTTTCATATAATAGCATTCCCTTCTATACTTATTACCTTGACAAAAAAACTCACTGCCATCAAGTCAATTCCAACTCATAGCAGCTCCCATTGGGTTTCCAAGGCTGTAAATCTTTACAGAAGTATACTGCCTCATCTTCCTCCAGGGGAGCAACTGATAGGTTTGAACTGCCGAATTTGTGGTTAGCAGCCAAATACCTTACCCAGTACACCACCAACCCACCACCATCAAGCGGATTCTGACTCATAGCAACCCCCATTGGTTTTTTCAGGCAGTAAATCTTTACGAAAATAGAAAGCCACATCTTCCTTCCTCAGGGTGGCTGTTGAGTTTGAACCACCAACCTTCCAGTTAGCAGTCAAATGCCTAGGCTTTGTACCACCAGAGCTCCTTACTACACCACCAAACCAAAAACCAAACTCACTGCCATCAAGTCGATTTTGACTCATAGCGACCCTTCCTTGGGTTTCCAAGGTAGTATCTCTACAGAAGTAGATTGCCCAACCTTCCTACTATACCACCAGAGCTCCTTTATTACCTTCAATCTATATGCAAAAATTAGCATCCTTCATCAACCATGGCTCTTTATTTTCTTTGAAATATATCTGAGTATCTTTTGTAGTAAGCAGCAGGAAAGCAGGGGAAAGGAGGGAAAAAGCCAGGGGGTCCAGGACAGAGCGAGGAAGCAGTGTCAGGGATCCAGGTAAGGGAAAAGACCTGCAGCGTACCCCTAAGTGGCAGGAAAGAGTTAGGGATCCATGTAAGGGAAGGTGGAGAGGTTTTGAACATCTAAGGAAGACAAACTTGTCTGTCAGTTTGTCCTACTGTAGTGGTGTGTTGCTGTGAGGCTTGAGGCTGTACCACCAGTGTTTCAAACCCAGCAGGGTTGCACATGGTGCACAGGTTTCAGCGTGGCTTGCAGACTGAGACAGAGTAGGGAGAAGGAAGGAGCTCTGGTAGCATAGTGGCTAAAGCACTTGACTGCTAACCAGAAGGCTGGAGGTTCAAACCCACCAGCCACTCCTTGGAAGGAAGGTTGGGCAATCCTACTTCCGTAGTGATACTGCCTCGGAAACCCAAGGAGGGGTCGCTATGAGTTGGGGCCGACTCGACGGCACATAACAACAACAACAACAACATCCACTTCTCAAAGAATTGGCCAGGGAAAACCTTATGAATAGCAGAGAAACACTGTCTGATACATTACTGGGCAACTTTATGAATAGCCAGGAAACATTGTCCAATACAGTGTAGGGGGATGAGCCACTTAGGTCAGAAGGCTCTCAAAATAGGATTGGGAAAGAGCTGCATCATCAGAGTAGAACCAGCCTTACTGATACATAAGGTAAAGCTTTTGAGACCTCCATTTGCTGATGTGGCATGACCCAAATTGAGGAGAAACAGCTGCAAACATCCATTAATAATAGGAAGATAGAATGTACAAAGTATGAATCTAGGAAAATTAGAAGTCGTCAAAAATGAAATGGAACGCATAAAGATTGATATCCTAGCATTAGTAAGCTGAAATGGACTGGTTTTGGCCATTCTGAATCAGACAACCATATGCCGGGAATGACAAACTGAAGAGGAATGGTGTGGTATTCATCATCACAAAGGATGTTTCAAGATCTGTCCTGAAGAACAATGCTGACTGTGATAAGATAATACCCATATGCCTACAAGGAAGACCAGTTAATACTATTATTCAAATTTATGCACCAACCACCAAAGCCAAAGATGAGGAAATTGAGGATTTTTATCAGCTTCTGCAGTCTGAAATTGACCAAACATGCAATCAGGATGTGTAAATTATCACTGGTGACTGGAATGCAAAAGTTGGAAACAAAGAAGAATCACCAGTAGTTGGAAAATTTGGCGTTGGTAACAGAAATAATGCTGGAATAGCATAACAGAATTATGCAAGACCAACGACTTACTCATTGCAAATGCCTTTTTTCAACAGCACAAACGGCAGCTAAACACGTGGACTTTGCCAGATGGAATCCACAGGAATCAGAATGACATTCCAATGATATTGGAAAAGCTCAATATCTTCAGCCAAAACAAGGCCAGGAGCTGATTGTGGAACAGACCATCAACTGCTCATATGCAAGTTCAACTTGAAGTTCAAGACAATTAAAACAAGTCCACAAGAGTCAAAATATGATCTTGAATATATCCCTCCTGAATTTAGAGACCATCTGAAGAATATATTTGATGCATTGAACACCAATGACCAAAAACCAGAAGAATTGTGGGATGACATCAAGAACATCATCCATGAAGAAAGCAAGAGGTCACCAAAAAGACAAGACAGGAAGAAAAGACCAAAATGGATGACAGAAGAGACTCTGAAAGTTGCCCTTGAGCAGAGAGTAGCTAAAGCAAGTGGAAGAAATTACAAGATAAAAGAGCTGAACAGAAGATTTCAAAGAGCAGCTCAAGCAAACAAAGCCAATTACTATAATGAAATGTGCATAGACTTGGAGTTGGAAAACCAAAAGGAAAGAACACACTCAACAGTTCTCAAACTGAGAGAACTGAGGAAAAATTTCAAGCCTCGAGTTGAAATACTGAAAGATTCTATGGCTAAAATATTGAATGATGCAGGAAACATCAAAAGAAGATGGAAGGAATACACAGACTCACTGTACCAAAAAGAACTGGTAGATCTTCATCCAGTTCAGGAGGTGGCATATGATCAAGAACCAATGGTACTGAAGAAAGAAGTTGAAGCTGCACTGAAGGAATTGGCAAAGAATAAGGCTCTAGGAATTGACAGAATACCCACTGAGATGTTTCAACAAACAAACGGATGCCATGCTGGAGGCACTCACTTGGTTATGCCAAGAGATTTGGAAGACAGCTACCTGGCAAACTGACTGGAAGAGATCCATATTTGTGCCCATTCCAAAGAAAGGTGATCCCACAGAATGTGGAAATTATTGAACAATATCATTTATATTGCACACAAGGAAGATCTTACTGAAGATAATTCAAAAACGGTTGCAGCAGTATATTGACAGAGAACTTCCAGAGGTGCAAGCTGGATTCTGAAGAGGATGTGGAATAAGAAATGTCATAGCTGCTGCCAGATGGATCTTGGCTCAAGGCAAAGAATACCAGAAAGATGTTTACTTGTGTTTTATTGACTATGCAAAGGCATTTGATTGTGTGGGTCATAACAAATTGTGGATAACATTGAGAATAACAGGAATCCCAGAACACTTGATTGTATGCATGTGGAACCTGTACATTGACCAGGAGGCTGTCATTTGAACAGAACAAGGGGGCACTGCATGATTTAAAATCAAGAAGGAAGTGCATCAGGATTGTGTCCTTTCCCCATACTTATTTAACCTATATACTGAGCAAATAATCTGAGAAGCTGGACTATATGAAGAAGAATGTGACATCAAGATTTGAGGAAGAATCGTTAACAATCCGATATGCTGATGATGCAATTTTGCTTGCTGAAAGTGAGGATGACTTGAGGCACTTACTGATGAAGATTCAGTCTGCAGTATGGCTTACATCTCAATATAAAGAAAACAAAAATCCTCACAACTGGACCTATAAGCAGCATCACCATAAATGGAGAAAGATTGAAGTTGTCAAAGAGTTCACATTGCTTGGTTCTACAATTGACGCCAATGGAAGCAGCACTAAGGACATTAAATGACGTATTACCAAACCAAACACTGCCGTCGAGTCAGATATGACTCATAGCGACCCCTCCTTGGGTTTCTGAGGCAGTATCACTACTGAAGTAGATTGCCCAACTTTTTTCCACGGCAACTTGGCTGCAAAGGACCTCTTTCAAGTGCTGAGAAGCAAAGATGTCTCCTTGAGAACTAAGGGGCACCTAACACAAGCCATGATATTTCCAATTGCCTCCTATGCATGTGAGAGCTGGACAATGAATAAGGAAGACAAAAGAAGAATTTATGCTTTTGAATTGCGGTGCTGGTGAAGAATGCTGAAAGTACCATGGGCTGCTAAAAGAACTAACAGATCTGTCCTGGAGGAACTGCAGCCAAAATGTTCCTTGGGAGCAAGAATGGCCAGACTTCGTCTCACCTACTTTGGTCATGTTATCAGTAGGGACCATTCCTTGGAGAAGGATGTCATGCTTGGTAAGGTGGAGGGTCGACGAAGGAGGGGAAGGCCCTCCTTCGAGATTGACTGACACAGTGGCTGCGGCAATGGGCTCAAGTATAGCAAGGATCATGGGGCTAGCACGGGACCGGGCAGTGTTTCATTCTGCTATGCATAGGGTCACTATGAGTCAGATACAACTCGACAGCACCTAACAACAACATCTTTTGTAGTAAGGACCTTCTAGTTAGCATTTGCAGAGTCTCTTGGTAGTATAAATGGTTGTCTGGGCATGGACCAATAACTTTAATTTGTGTAACATGCCATGAGACTGAAGAAGGAGGCTGCCAGCACCATGATGGTGATGTAGTAGTTTCTTAAAGGCATACTTACTGAGGCAATGCCCTGGGTGGGTAGGTAGGGATAGGTAGTGGTGCTGCAGCTGGAGACACAGGCCACAGCAGGAATATAGGCAAAAACAGCAAAACAACCCTATACTCAGGAAAAGGCCAACACCCAGCAAAAACCCTTATCAGCTGGAGGGGAAGGAGGAAAACCAAGCAACCACAGCAGACCAGACATCAAGTGTGTTTAGGGCCTCTATGAGCCTCTTCACGTGGCCTGACAAATCAGTAATATTTTTGTGGTAGTCTGGTATATACATACAACATGCTGTCTTCACTCCAATGCATGTCCTGCTTGAGTGACTGTCGGGAGGTCCTGAGTTATTCAGTTTTGGAGGATCACCTTCCTTCTCTGGGTAGTTTCAGCAATTAATAGCTACTAGCTGGTAGCATAGTGGCTAAGACACTTGCCTGCTAACCAGACGACTGGCGGTTCAAACCCACCAGCCACTCCTCGGAAGGAAGGTTGGGCAATCCTACTTCCGTAGTGATACTGCCTCGGAAACCCAAGGAGGGGTCGGTATGAGTCATGTATGACTCGACGGCACATAACAGCAACAACAACAACAACAACAGCTCTCCCTGCTGTGTTTAGTAAGTGACTATTTAGTAAAATTGATCAGAGCTTTAGTTTGTCCCATGATTTCCACTGAGCCAAGAGAGCGAACAAAAACAGCTAAAAGGTAATCATACCATGGAACACACTGTTTTTGATCCACTGGGCTTTCACCATGGTGTAAGTCAGAGATTTTTGTATAGATTCCCTAACAGCCTGGTGGAATAAGGCAACCCTAAGGTGCAGCATCCTATCCAATCATATGGCAGCCAGGGCCACAAGTAGTAGCCACACATCAACTGCATGCTGTTAGGAACAAGGTACACTCCTGGTGTCATGTGGGGGTATGGGTACTGGAATCAATCAGTAGCATTCTGAACTATCACCCATTGGCAGTGGAACACAGGAGTCCAGTCCACTTTTCAGGGGAGGACATAGAGGAGGACAAGGGAACCCATGAAGTTTCACTCAGCTCAAAACAGATAGAGGCAGGTTTCTCCAGCACACCCTGTTCAAGAACCAACCAACCTAAACCCTCCCAGAGGTAAACACCCTCTCATGGCTGTAACCAGAAAATGTTGTGGTCTCTTACCAGGCTATGGATATCTGTGACAATCTGGGGCCCCCACAAAGTGAGGTTGTACCCCTCCTTCTGTTATCCCTCACTTAGTTACAGAGGCTTGCACATGTTCCCATATGTCTCCCACAGCTGCCCAAGCAGTCCTGGTCAGAGGATCCATGTTCCAAGGCATGCCTTCAGTGCTTGAGAAGGAGAGCTGCACACAGATCCAGTAGCTGCTTTTGTGGTTGACCACTGTGAAGCTGTGAGCCCACTTTAGGAAGACATTGGCAGCTCCAAAGAAAAGAGAGCAAAATAGGATATATAAAAAGTTGGAAAGACAGATTTTTAGTAGGTATCAAGAGGGGTAACTCTTCACCTTCTAGTAGGATCATACTCACAGCTTCCCATAGGGTGGTGAGAACAGCAGCTGCCTTAGGCATTTTCCCCAGATAAATGTACCATTCGCACTGCCCTGGGGAGGTCATCTGATAGGTTGTGAGTTAAGTCTACTGTATGCCAGAAAAGATCTACATCTGTCACTTGTGCTATAGCCATCATCCCAAGCCTGGTGAAATATGGCTGCCCTCTGTGCAGCAGGATGGTGGGTTCCTACATTAGTCTGCTCAGTTCCTTCACCTCCAGAGGGACAATGTAACCAGTCCACCCCAGTGGAGCAACCCAGGCCAAGCACCAATAGATGGTTTCACTTCACAGTGCCAGGTCCTGGGGCATTCAGAAGACCATCCTGCTTTATTCTGGCAATCACCTGATGAGATATGCTTCCAGAGCCTGGAATGTCACTCATGTCATGGCTGGACATTCAGCCAGAGCTCCCACTCTGTCATACAGGGCTAAAGCCCCAATGGGGGCTGAATTTGTTAACCTCAAAGCCTCAGGCAGCACCATAGTCTATCCCACCAGGGAAGCCTAACCTGTATCCCACCAAAGAAGGCTAGCCTGTAAGGGTACATATCTGTTTGAGACTCCCGTTCTTTCTTTCCATCAGGGCCATGACCTGGGGGTTATAGGGCAGGTAGTTACAGCTCCGTTGCATCTCATTCTTGGCCGCCCATTTGCACACATCATGACCTGTAAAGTGTGTATTTTGATCACTATCAATTATTTGGGTTGTTGTTGTTGTTGTTTGCCGTCGAGTCAGCCCCGACTCATAGCGACCCCTCCTTGGGTTTCCGAGGCAGTATCACTATGGAAGTAGGATTGCCCAACCTTCCTTCCGAGGAGTGGCTGGTGGGTTTGAACTGCCAGCCTTCTGGTGAGCAGTCAAGTGCCTTAGGCACTATGCTACCAGAGCTCCTAATAACAACAATTATTTGGGGTATCCCATAATTAACTCAATTTTTATAATCCCTTTATTGTAGTGGGAGCTCTGGTGGCATACTGCCTAAGGCATTAGACTGCTAGCCAGAAGTCTGGCAGTTCAAATCCACCAGCCACTCCTCAGAAGGAAGATTAGGCAATCTATTTCCATAGAGATACTGCCTTGGAATTGCAAGGAGGGGTCTCTGTGAGTCGAATCAACTCAATGACAGTGAGTTTTTTATTTTTAATTTTTTTTTTTTTTGTAGTAGTAGTCTAGTTCACTTGTTTGCAAGGGAATATCCACACACACAAGAGCATATTTCGCTCCATCACTGCAGAGAAGGTGCTCTATAAAATCCACCTACCAGTCCACTACTGGTTGTGTTCCCTTACATATTTGACCAAGATCATGAGGCAGGCTCCTGGGGTACTGGCATGAGTACACAGGGTAATTTTGTACAGCCACCACCAAATTACTATACTTTAATGCTATGCCTGCCTCTTCAGCTATTTTCCAACCAACACAGACACTAGAGTGCCTCTTTTTCTGGTGAGTCCAGGAGGCAGCTTCTCCTTCTGGATGTACCATTCTAACTTGTGCTGTAATGTCTGCTTCTTAGTTCCCAAGCAGGTAAAGAGGTAAATGGGCTGCTACATGAAAAACAGCTCAGTATTTGAGGTTTGGAGGTGATCCCAAATGTCCTGCAACAGGGCTGTTCCATACAAAACTTTACACATTGCCATCCATTTTTTCTTATGCCACTGACAAATCCATGCAGTTAACCTACAGGCTTCCACCCAACTGTCTGTACAAAGGGTTAAGGGCCAGAGCTCATGGGTGATGACCATCCATGCAACTCTTAGTCTGGCCCATTGGCTGCTTTGCTCTGAGCCAGTTTCAAACCAGATGGTATCCGTTGAGGCTTGTATGGCCACCACCATTCATAGTGGTTGCATGCCTCGACTAGAGGCCTCTGTATACAAGGTGTCTGCTGCCAGTGGGCCCTCCCCTCTCCTGGCAGAGAGGAGAGGTGACTTTGGCAGCTCATGAGCTTGTGCCAGGGAGTCTTCTTGATATGTCACTGAACCAAGTAAATCTTGTAATTCTTAGAACAATGGGCTGGCAGAAGGGGCTCTATGCTGCTGCATGTATGCATGATATTTGGTCAGCATAGCTGTCTGGGTAATAGCTGATGACAGCTTGGAAAATAGACTCATTGATCCACTCATTAATGGCCAAAGCTGTGTGAAGAGTTACAGCTCCCTCAGCTGTTAGTAGTTTCATTGGTGGAAAGCATTATAAGCTGCCAACAATTGTTTCTCTATGAGACTGTACCAATTCTCTGCCCCCCTCCACAATTGGGACCAAAACCTTAGGGAGGTTTTAGTTCCATCTTGACCCAGTCACAAAGCCAAGCCAAAGCTGTCCTCTGTGCTGCTTTGTGTCTAAACTGAATGGCAGCCCTTCCTGGATTGGGCCCAATGCTTTCACCTGCACAACCAACACCTCTGCTTTCTCAAAAGCTCGTTACTGCTCTTTGCCCCAGTCCCAAGGGTCATTCTTTTTTATCAGTCAATAGAGTGGTCTCAAGTACTGGGCCAAGTGGGATATAAATATTGTCAAAAAGACCCATAATGGTCTGCACTTCTTTTGGCATTCTGGGGTGGGGTATGTTTGTACCTTTATCTACTATGACTTCAGGCTACCCGTGGGTCTTATCCAATCAGATGGCCCCTAGGAATTTTACTGGCATTCCTGGCCCCTGCACCTTTTAGAAATTCATGGTCCATCCTCTTCCCTGTAGTTGGGTGACAAAAGTGTCTAGACAATCCTGTAACAGAGAAACATCCTCAGCAGTTAGCATTATGTCATCGATGATATGAAACTAACAGACAACAGCAGGGAAAGAAAACAGTATGAGGTGTCTAGCAACTATATCATGGCAAATGGTAGGTCCTGAGGAAGGTCTATGGCACATTCCCCCTTAGGATTGCTCTCACTATTTTTACCTGTAGTTGTAATTTTCCTACAGAGAATTCACCACTAAAATGTCAGTTGCCAAGGTTGGGGAGTGGTCTTGAAACTTCTCAGGGTTTCCAAAGATAAAGGTGCACTCTGATCAACCAGAGCTAGTCTGCTTGTTTACTTTGACCAAACTCTATGGGGCCTCTGGTCCTCCTACAGGGATCTGACCTGTAGGTAACTAGGCCCCCCACACCTGTAGACTCTAGGGAGTGACTGAGTCTACTTGCAGGCAGGGAGCACTTCCCCAGGGGTAGGCAACAGAACCCAGAGGGTGGTATTCTTGCTCCAGCTTCAACATATTTCAAGGTGGACCAGAACTGTAGCTGGTTGTTTATCTACCTTACTTACTGTCCTCCCACCCATATCTGCTCTTGAGTTACTATCAAGGAGTTCTCAAAGGAACTTTCAGATCATCAACCATGCTACAGAGTTTTTGACAACCTCCCCCCCCACCTTTTACCATGGTTCACACCCATTTATCTCTAACCCTCTTGGTTTTGTTTAGGCTAGCAGTTTTGAGCTGTGAGCTGTGTCTATGCTGTTGATCCCACATTTTTCAACATCAGAGAATTAGTCAGAGAAAGGGCCAGGAAGGAACTTAATAGTAAGCAGAAAGGAAATGATGCACAGGAACTGTGAGCAAACCATTCTTGAAATGTACTCTTGTCATTCCTGCTCAGACAGCTCCCATATATACCACTTCTACTTGAGGCTGTAATGGACCTGGGTAACCCTCTAGATGGGCTTGAAGCAGGAAGAGGGAGTGATGGGATAACATGTTCTTTTCACATCTCAGGTTCCTCATTCTTCTAAACCTCTAGCTACTACATTACTGGGGACACCAAGCAGAGACCAAGCTCATGTTACAATTTACTCTGAGTGGGAGGTACCCCTGTCTTCCTATGATCAGATCTTGCTTTGTCTGTTGCCAGTGACCTGTCCTTCTGCTGTACTAGTCTTCTTTAGGTGGCACCCATTGTTTTCCTGGAGGTGGTGTTGAACTTCACTCCAGCCCTTTGGAATGTTGAAGGACCCCTCAAAAAGGGGTCCTTTGGTTCTACCAACAGTCTATATCAAAGTCCCTTTTCCCCATCTCACAGTTTGGCCTGGAATCCTCCTGGAAAGTTACACAGCTGCTGCCCCATTTCTAGCCTCATGTTTTTCACAAAGAGTTCCAGATATTTCCTATGAAAACTATGAAGAGAAGTTTTTAGGTAAACCACACTAAAAATTCCTCCAAACTTTGCTGGAATAAGCTACTTTTGAAGATCTTCTACTTCAAAAAAAAATCTCTAGAACAGAGAAAGACCCTCAAAACTTCCGAAGCCCCACATTTCAAGAATCCTCTCAGTGCAGTCCACTTTCTTTGATGGTGGCAACAGAGTGGGCCTAAGAAAAACTTCAGCTCACTGTGCATCCAACAGGGAACAGGATGCCAATTTCCCTTTCTTGTAGGTACTCCAATCTCTATAAATGACTTCCTTGCAGCTGTCACAGCTCACCTAGGAGAGCAAATAAGTTCTCATGATGGACAGGACATGGTCCACCAGCTCAATGACACATAGGCCCCATTCCACCTTCTTCCCTCATGTGAATGAGTGGTTATGAGAATTTAAAAAAAAAAAAAAAAAACCCTCATTGCCATCAAGTCATTTCCAACTCAAAACGATCCTTATTGGGTTTCTGAGGCTGTAAATTTTTATAGAAGTAGATCACCCACTCTTCCTTCCATGGAGCAGCTGGTGGGATTGAACCACTGACCTTCTGGTTGGTAGTCAAGTATCTTATCCACCACGCCACCAGAGCTCCTCAGTTATGGGAATGTTGTTGTTGTTGTTGTGTGCCGTCAAGTCAGC
>NW_006921712.1:3991733-4004099 GCF_000298275.1 Orycteropus afer afer
GCTCCTATGGGCAGTCTGTATTGCATGGATACTTACAGAAGTAGGATTGCCCAACCTTCCTTCTGAGGAGTGGCTGGTGGGTTTGAACCGCCAGCCATCTGGTTAGCAGGCAAGTGGGAATAGGTGGATGCAATTAGTAGGACTGGTTTTCCTGCTGTTCATAGGGAGAGCTGTCTAACCTCAGATTGTATTATCCATTTTAGAATATGAGGGATATAAAGTACCATGTCCTCACCTTTGAGTCTTGAATAGCATTTTAAAACAACAGGAAATGTTGTTCTCAGCATTTCTTTATATACATAAAATTTTAACATCAAATAAAAGAAGAAAACAACCAAACCCAGTGTCATCAAGTCGATTCCCACTCACAGTTACCTACATTGGATTTCCAAAACTGTAAATTTTTACAGAAGTAGATTGCCTCATCTTCCTCTTGTGGAGCAGCTGGTGGGTTTGAACTGCTGATCTTCTGGTTGGCAGTCAAATGCTTACCCACTACATGACCAAACTGAAAAAACCAAACTCACTCCCATTGGGTCGATTCTGACTCATAGCAACCACCTTTGGGTTCCAAGGCATTAAATCTTTACAGAAGTAAGATGCCCAGTCTTCCTTCCATGGAGTGGCTGGTGGGTTTGAATTGCCAACCCTCTGGTAGGTAGTCAAATGCCTTAGGCACTATGCCACCAGAGCTCCTTTAAACTCAAAGGTTTTTTGTTGCTGTGTTTTTGTTTGGTTTTGTATTTCTCTGTTTGTTAGTTTATAGTTTTTAGCAGGGTTGGAAGAACTATCCATTCTCCTGAAAATGTAGGTGTAAACTCTAGCAAACATAATATAGACATAATGCTTGAAACCAAGATTTATTTTCTCAATATACTCTAAGAATATATTCTCTTTTGAGAGCAGTAATCTCTTGTCCTTTTGAAGCATGCCAAGGTTACCTGAAATGGCTATGATTATTTATTTACTTTAATTAATATTCATTGAGTACATATTCAAATGAAATAATGTTTATGAAACATGCATTACAAATTAAAACATTATACAAATATTTATTATTGTTTTCTATGCTATTGTAATTACCCAAAGATGAATAGCTGTTTCTTGTCATTTTTAAACAAAAGCATAAATAATTTTGCTCTTTAAGTAAATTGAGTATATTAATAAGAATTTTGCTCTGATCTCTGAATAAAATTTACAACAGTAATGTCCAGTTTGTTTTCTGCCCAATACAACCAAGAGATATGACAGTCTCTCATTCATAACAGTGGCTCAATTTAAGAAGTTGGGGGAGGAGAGGGGAAGGAAGGGAAGCTGGGAATGGCATTTTCCAGAATAGGACACTGGATCAATAGAAGGCATATATGAGGTAAAAAAGGTTCCCAAGTGATTTTGATATGCCTCTCTCCTCCATTGATAATATTTAATTTGCAACAGTATTTTAATTATATATTTCAGAAAGTAAAATGAATAAGGAAAAGTCAGAGATACTCTGCCAATCTCAACTTAAACACCACAATCAACCAAACGAAAACAGAACATACTGCTGTCAAGCTGATTCAAACTCAAGGCAACTCCATGTATTACAGAGTAGAATTGTGCTTCTTAGGATTTTCTTGGCTGTAATCTTTATAAAATCAGATCACCAGGCCATTCTTCTGCAATAGCACTGGGTGAGTTCAAACCACCGACCTTTAGGTTAATTGCCAAGCACAAACCTTTTGTTCCACCCAGGGACCTAAATACAATCAATACCCCCTTTTTAAATCTTTTGATGTAGCTACTAACAGGAAATAATATCTTCTTTTTATTTTTTCTTTTGCCCTCTTCCCTTCATCATCCCCTTCTAGTAAAAATATGATAAGCCAAAAAGAATGAAAATTTACCACCTGGATGAATAAAAAACTGAGAAATAAGTTTCTAAGTAATGGAGATATGGTTGCAGTGCTCTGAAGCAGCACTCTCCTAGACATCTGGAAGCCAGTAGTTAATTGATTTCCTTGTTAATATTTACTGACAGAGAACATAAGGCCTTATTGCTAGAGTGCTAAAATAAAGGGACTCCATTTGCACTTTTGTTCAAGAAATGTGGCGTTTAATCTATAGATCAGCATGAGCACAATTTTATACTAATGCAATCAAGTTTTCCCTGATTAAGACACCTTGTCTTTTTATGTTCCCACTTATGCTATCAGGTGCCCTAGTGGCACAGGGGTTAAAACACTCAGCTGCTAACCCAAAGGTTGGTGGATTTGAACCCACCAACTGCTCCACTGGAGAAAGATGTGGCAGTCTGCTTCCATAAAGATTTACAGTCTTAGAAACCTTCTAGAGCAGTTCTTGGGAGCTCTGGTAGCATAGTGCCTAAGGCACTTGACTGTTAACCAGAAGGCTGGTGGTTCAAACCCACCAGCCACTTCTCAGAAGGAAGGCTGGGCAATCCTACTTCAGTAGTGATACTGCCTCGGAAACCCAAGGAGGGGTCGCTATGAGTCAGGGCTGACTCGACAGCAAATAACAACAACTACAATAGAGCAGTTCCAGGAATTCTGGGAGCTTTGGTGGCCTAGTGCCTAAGGCATTTGACTGCTACCCAGAAGGATGGTGGTTCAAACCCACCAGCCACTCCTCAGAAGAAAGATTAGGCAATCTGTTTCCAAAATCAAAACCAAACTCACTGCCCTTGAATCAGATCCTATTTATAGGGACCCCTCCTTGGGTTTCTGAGGCAGTATCACTACGGAAGTAGATTGCCCAATACCACCTCACAAACCCAAGGAGGGATCACTACAAGTCGGATCTGACTTTTGGTTTAGAGCGGTTCTACTCCGTCCTAAGGAGCTCTGGTGGCGTAATGTCTAAGGCATTTGATTGCTAACCAGAAGGCTGGCGGTTCAAACCCACCAACAACTCCTCGGAAGGAAGATGGGGCAATCTACTTCCATAGTGATACTGCCTCGGAAACCCAAGGAGGGGTTGCTATGAGTTGGATCCGACTCCACGGCAGTGTGTTTGGTTTTTTTTTGGTTTTACTCTGTCCTATAGGGTGGCTATGAGTCAGAATCCACTCTAGGGCAATGCGTATGGTTTTTCTGGATTTTATGCTGTATCATATAAATATTATCATTTCACTTGTTAGCTTTCTTTACCTTGAAAAAACTTACACAATAATAGGTCTGCCACCTGTGTTTGGATGTTAGGAACGCTGCAATTTTGCCACCGACAGGTATGAATGGAATGATTGACAGCAATCACATGGAGTGTGGGAGTACTATTTCCTCAGAAACATTGTGTATAACCTCTTTTCATGCTGAGTGACTCAAACCTTGTTTGTAATGAACACCACGCATGCGAAGTTACTATTAAAATTAGACCTGGTCTCTTAGATTTGTGAGAAGATGTGCAATAATATTCTGATTAACTGTACCTACCAAAAGTAGTGAGAGGCAGAACAATTACTATTTTGTTACTTTAAAGGAGAGGGAGAAAATGAGAATTGGAGTTTTGTATCCAATTACTGTTTGTGGTTTCCAGTCAGGTGATCTCAAGTTTCACATCCTTATCTATACATCTAAACTCAATGCCAGTGCCTGGGCGGAAAACTTGGAAAGAAAAATATTAGGTGAGTTTTCATTGTTTGGTAGTTTAACAGACTACCAATTCAGTGTTGTTTTTTATATTTTATCTACCTTATAACATTCTACCTGACTTTAAAAAAAATAGAAAAAACCCTCTAAATCTGACTTTCTTTTATATGCCTACTTGTTTGATTTATATCACATTCTGCTATGTATGGGACAGAAGAGAAGGGAGGAGGCTGTTTCAGAGATGGTAAATTTGCTCCTAAAATTGTAACTGGTGTGAAAAGCAAGTGAAAGGGATTATCTCTCTCTAAATATGAATTAAGCATTTCTCAAAGTTGCTCTAAAATATTTCAGGCCACCTGAAGGTCATCTGATGCAATTCTAAGAGGTGAAACTGGATGAAATAAAACTTACCTGGGGATTAGTGGAAAGCCCACTTAAGAGTACAGTCAATGTTCCTTCTCTGCATATGTTATTTTATAATTAGAGGCATTTTCTCTTATAAATCAAGGTTTCCCCCTCTCAGCACTATTGACATTTTGGGCTTAATAATTATATGTTATGGGGGAAGGTCCTATACATTACAGGATGTTTAGAAGCATCCCTGGCCTCTACCCACTAGACACCAGTAGTATGCCCTCCCCTACTCTCACCCTCATTTCAAAACTGTCTCCAGACATCCCCAAACATGCTTGGGGAGGGGCAAAATTGTTCCCAGTAGAGAACCACTGTTCTGGATAATGTGTTTTGGTGGACCCACAAGAGTGTTTTGGCTCTGTAGCCCTTGAATCAAGGTAATCTTATCAAGGCATTTCCCTCCCACTCCCTCTCCACCCCACCCCCTCCCCACTCCACCCCACTCCTGCACTTTTTAAACCATGGTTGTCTTGGTAATGTATTTGGCTAACCAAGATATAAGGATTCTTTGGTGCCAAGATAAGTACAAACATAAGCTTCGGTGTTATCATTTTCAACAGAGAGAAACCTGCCCACAGTGGTTTATCTGTCCTTCCAGTAGCATAAACCTTGGGATCCTAAAACTTTAATGCTGGAAGAGACTTTAGAGACCAATGTTATCATCTCACAGTGTGGCTGAAAAAGGTTAGGCAACCCACCCAAGGTTAAAGAGATAGCAGGAAATAAAACCTTGGCAAGAAATAAAGTCTCAGGATCCTGAGTTCAGAGCTCTTTACTTAGTTCTGAGCATTTTGGTCCAAGCCATAGGCAAAGTGTTTTGTGGTTCAAAATTTTTTTAAGACAGAAATGCTTTTCAGAAAAAGGAATGACCATAATGAATGCTAATATAAGTAGGGATGATTCCAGGAAGATTTTTCTGTGATAAATGTTCTTCCTTCCTTTCTAAGAAGATTAATTTTGCCACCAGTAGCCTGAGAATCTGCTCACTCGAATTACACAGATCCAAAGAATCATGTGATTGTTGCTGATTCATTGTCAGCAGATCAGGAACTTGGGTTCATGTTTTACAATGGTGTTTGAAAGTATAATGTGTGGTATATATATCTCTCCTACAGAACTAACTATTACTCTCTGGTGACTAACACTATGGATTTTAAAATTGGGAAATGTTCTTCTCCCTCCCTCAGCTTATTACCCACCCCTCTGAGAACTCAGTCACTTTGCTGAGTTCTAGGAGAAAGGAACAGGCAGAAAAGAAGAAATCTTAAATACCTTTGCACTGTCTTTTTAAAACAACTGTCTATTTCTGAATTAAATACACAAACATGACAATAACCATGTATTACTCCTACAATCTGAAAAAAAATAACGTTCAAACTCTCAGTACTTCCATTAAAAAAGCCAATTTCAATTGTCTTCACCACACATATTAAGGCATGGTGGTTTAAAAACTAGCTTTGTAATTTACCAGTTACATGTCCTTGGACAAGTTACTTAAACTCACAGAACCTTGGTTGTTTAATCTATGAAAAATGAATAATAATGCCTGCCTCAGACAAATGTTGTGAAGTTTAAATTAATGAATTCACAGAAAAAAAAAAGTGCTTTAAGGAAACTTAAAACAAATGTTTGTGATTTGTTATTACAATTGTGAGAAGGAGGAAGTAAGGGAAAGAAGAGTAACCAAAGTGGGCAGACAAGAAGTGAGTAACCAGCTTATAAACATGGGTGCCCTGATTTGTGATGAGAGTAAGTAAGTAGGAATCAGGCTGTATTTCATTCAAGGGCTTCTGAATTCCACCTGGATATTAATCATCAATTACACCTGTAAATTTTTTTCAATTACTGATTTTGTCACTGTGCTCTAAGGATGGTATAGTGGAAAGACACAATAGTGAATATTTAAATTCAATCTGAGAAATGTACCACCTATAATACTGAGCAAGTTATTTAGCCTTTCTAAGCCTTAGTTCCTTACTTATAATACAGACCTAATAACATGTATGAGAATGAATTCAAATAACCCATGAAGGCTGCTGCCACAGTTCTGGTTTATAGTAAATATTCTACCCTAAGGTTGGGCAATCCTACTTCCGTAGTGATACTGCCTCAGAAACCCAACGAGGGGTCGCTATGAGTCGGGGCCGACTCAACGGCACATAACAACAACAACAACAACTTATATTTTTATATAATACTGAGAACTCAAGGTTTCAATAAAGTTAAATGAGACATCAAAAAAATAATTAAACTTGAATGTGAATATAAACCTTTTCCACAATATATAAAAGATATACACCCACTCCTCACTTATCCACATCATTCCATAACTGCCAAATTGCATCATTCCATAGCTGACAGATTACATTATTACAAAAGCCGAACCACCAAGAATCATGGCCCAGCCAAGCTGACACATAACTTCAACCATCACAGCCAGCATTACTCGAACCTTGCATCTAGGCATTTGTCACCATCAGATGTATGTTGTTAAAGTGCAAAATAGTCAGATAGCAAAAATTTTACTATTGTCATAATGCAAAATGTCAGACAACGAGACAGTTGATAAGTGAGGAGTAAATGTAATTTATGACACTTTATTTTCAAAGGGCTTTCACAATGTAAAGATCGTATTTAGGAGCTCTAGTGGCAAAGCGGTTGAAGGCTTTCAGCTGCTAACCAAAAGGCTGGTGGTTAGAATCCACCAACCGCTCTTCAGGAGAAAGATGAGGCAGTCTGCTTCCATTAAATTTATAGCCTTGAAAACCCTATGGAGCAGTTTCATTCTGCTCTATAGGGTCACTATGAGTTGGAATCTACTTGATGAGGCAGTGGGTTTGGGTTCTTTGGTATTTAATCCCCAAGGAGTCCCTAGGTGTTGCAAATTGTTAAGTGCTTGACTGCTAGCTACAAGGTTGATGTTCAAACCTACCCAGATGCAACATGGAAGACAGGCCTGGTTTTCAAGGTCATGGCCTTGAAAATCCTATAGAGCAATTCTACTCTGACGGACACCGAGTCACCATGAATTGGAATCAACTTGAGGGCAACTAATAACACAATACTATTTAATCCTCCAAATAGTCCTGAGAGGTAGATAAGGCAGATGTTATATTCCCCATGTTACAGGCAAACAAATAAACAAAAAGCATGAGTCCTAGGGTATATCATATTTTTAATTCAACTCCATAAATATTTTTGAGAGCCTCTCATATACTAGACCCAAGAATCAGGGTAGGCAGGGGGGGTAAAGATTAGCTGTTATAGTCTGTTCTGGTTACCCAGTGCCGCTCTGACGAGAAAAATACCACAAATGGGATGGCTTTAACAAACAAGAGTTCATTCTTACAATTTGGAGGCTTTAAGTCCAAGTTCAAAGTGCCAGGCTCTAGGGGCTGGGTGAAAGCCCCTCAACCTTGGGGTCCAGCTCTGCCTCCTGCTCCTGGCCCACTGGAGCTAGAGGCATTTCTTCACTCAGACAGCTGCTGGCTGCTGAGGCTGAGAAGCCCCAAGGTTGACAAGTAAAAAAGGCACAGTCCCATGTTACCAAACCACATGGCAGGCCATTAACTTAAGTCCATTTAAGTCCCAAGGTCGGCAGAGCATAGTAGGCTGCTGAGTAATGACACAGCTACATGCAGGGTCCAAGCGTACCAAAGGCTAGAGACCATTCCCAAAGCTTCTCCTTATATACAGGAAGCAAATGACATCCCAGAGGCAACTACTCAGCTGTTTGTGGTAGATCCCACCATGGAGTTGATTGCCAGTCTCATCATGGGGAATAACTACCACGAGCTGCCCAGCCACTCAACCAGACCCAGCCAAGTTGACACACAAACATAGTTACCACATAGTCCAAAACTTTTGTCTATGATAATCTCATTTCAATTGTTCTTTTCACAAACATTTATTGACAGCAACCATGTGCCAAGTATTATTCTAAGTGCTGGGGATAAATGAGTGAATAAAATCAAGTCACTATTCTCATGCAGCCTACATTTTAGTCAGAAGATACAGAAAATAAGCAAATAACTAAAACAAACAACTAACATATGAAAATAGAATATATCTAATGGTGGTAAGTAAGGAGCTCTAGTAGTTCAGTGGTTAAAGCTTTTGGGTACTAACAAAATGTTGGTGGTTCAAACCCACCAGCCAGCCACACCATGGGAGAAAGATGAGACACTCTGCTTCCATAAATATTTATAGCCTTGGAAACCCTCTGGGAGAGATTCCCTCTGTATTATAGGGTCACTGAGTCAGAATTGAATAAATGGCAGTGGGTTTGGTTTTATGATGGTAAGTGCAATAAAGAAAAATAAGAAAGGCAGTACAAGGGGCCATGGGATGAAGTTGTATTGTTGGTAGGTGCTGTCATGTCGGTTCCAACTCATATAGACCTCATATACAAAAGAACAAAACACTACCTGGTCCTGCGTATTTTTCACAAACCTTGCTATGCTCCAGCCCATCATTGCAGCCACTGTGTCAATCCATCTCATTGAGAGTCTTCCCCTTTTTTACTGACCCTCTACTTTACCAAGCATGACATCTTTCTCCAGGAACTGGTCCCTTCTGACAACATGGCTGTGGTGGTTATGTTTTTGCGACAGCTTGGCTAGGCCTGGTTGAGTGGCTGGGCAGCTGGATGTAGTATTCCCCATGATGAGACTGGTAATCAACTCCATGGAGGAATCTACTATGAGCAGCTGAGTAGCTGTCTTTGGGTATGTGGTCTGCTTCCTGTATATAAGGAGAAGCTTTGAGAATGGTCTCTAGCCTTTGGCACACTTGGACCCTGCATGTAGCCACGTCATTGCTCAGCAGCCTGCTATGCTCTGCTGACCTTGGGACTTACATTGGACTTAAGTTAATGGCCTGCCATGTGGATTGGTGACATCGGGACTGTGCCTTTTTACTTGTCAACCTTGGGGCTTCTCAGCCTCAGCACCCAGCAGCTGTCTGAGTGAAGAAATACCTCTAGCTCCACTGGGCCGGGAGCAGGAGGCAGAGCTGGACCCCAAGGTTGAGGAGCTCTCACCCAGCCCCCTAGAGCCTCGCACTTTGAACTTGGACTTAAAGCCTCCAAACTGTAAGAGAATAAACTCCTGTTTGTTAAGGCCATCCCATTTGTGGTATATTCTTGTCAGAGCGATGCTAGGTAACCAGAACAATGACCAAAGTAGGTGAGATGAATTCTGGCCATTCTCACTTCTAAGGAGCATTCTGGCTACACTTCTTCCAAGATAGATTTGTTAGCTCTTCTGGCAGTCCATGGAGTTTTCAATATTCTTTGTGAATACCACAATTCAAATGCTTTAATTCTTCTTCAGTCTTCCTTATTCACTGTCCAGCTTTCACATGCATACGAGGCTATTTAACAGACATGGTTTAGGTCAGGCACACCTTAGTCTTCAAAGTGACATCTTTGACACTTCAGCAATAATAATACAGTTTTAAATAATAAAACAATAAATTATAATAAAATAATAATATAAATAAGACAGAAAATAACAATTGTTAATGAGAATGTGGAGAGATTAGGACTCTCATACACTGCTGCTGGGAATGTAAAATGCTGCAACTACTGTGGAAAATGGTATAGCGCGTCCTTAAAAAGTTGGAAATAGAAAAACGATTTGATCCAGCAAACCCATTACAAGGTATATATCCTAAAGTAGTAAGAACTAGGACACAAATAGATATATGCACACCTATGTCCAGCGTTGCACTGTTCATGATAGCAAAGAAGTGGAAACAACCTAAGTGTCCATCAGTGGATAAATGGATAAACAAACTATGGCACATACACATAATGGAATGCTATTATTCAACACTAAAAAATAATAATGAATCCATAAAACACCTGACAATGTGTATTAACTTGGAGGATACTATGCTGAGTGAATTAAGTCAATCATAGAAGGACAAATACTGCATGAGTCCACTATTGTAAAAAAAAATAAGGAAAGGTTTACACACGGAAGGAAACTTTCTTTGTTGGTTTATAGGGATGGGAGAGGAAAGGAAGGAAAACTGCTAGAGAGGTAAGAGACAAATATTGATTTGGGGGAAGGGAAAGACAATTTACCAGAAGTGAGTGACCAGCATGAAAACACTAAGGAAAGAAAGACACGGAGAGGTACACAAAAGGTGCAGATAACAAAAGTAAACACATTTACATAACAATACTGCATTATCAGTAATAATAAACATTAATCTATGGGTGGACACATAAGTAGATTGAATGATCAGGTATGTCTAGGCAAAAGGGAATATACCCATGACCATATACAAGTTTAGCAGAAGATATTTCTATATATGTATTTGTATGTGCTATAAGAATGTCCATATATTCAGTAGGCTGACAAAGGCTAAAGTTACAATAACTTCCTAGCCACAGCCAAACTCACTGAGGCAGTAAGTTACTGGACCCATGGGCTCAGGACCATGGCCATGGGGGACATCAAACTCAACTGGCAGAAAATACTACACAAAAACATTGTTCTACATCCCAGTAAATGGGGTCTTAAAAGCTTGTGAGCAGCCATCTAAGATGTAACAATTTGTCTTTTCTCATCCTGAGCAAAGAAGAATGAACAAAAACAAAGGGACATGAAAACAATTAGTCCAAGGGACTAGTGGACCATGCAAGCGTTAGCCTAACAGACCCTGAGACCAGAACTAGATGGTGCCCAGCTACCACTGTCAACCTCTTGGAAGGGGATTAAAATAGGAGATCCTTGATAGAGTGGGAGAAAAATGTGGAACAAAACTCAAAATCACACACACACACACACACACACACACACACAAATACCATGCTTACTGGTCTGATAGAAACTGGTAAAACCCCTGTGATTATGTCCCCTAGTCATCCTGTGAACTTATTCTTGTGGCTTCTAGCCAAACAATAGACAGGACTGCAAGGTGAACAATTACACCAGGTAAGTACAATCCTTAGATCAATCAACCATGGGAAATCAGAAAGGCATCATTTGCACAGGGGGATAGCTCAGAGGGGAGAAATGCATAGGAAAGAAGGACCCAGGGAAAAGGACAGCGTGGGAAGACAGGAGGGATTGCAATCAATGTTATGAAACAAAATGTGTATGAACTATTGAATGGAAAACAAATGTGTTCTATAAACTTTCACCAAAACCAAAATTTAAAAAAAAATTAAACAAACAAAAAAGTGACATCTTTTAGGATGACGAAGACATCCATATTATAGTATCATGGGATTAGCAGGAAAGGACTCTGTATGGTGCCATGTAAACCAGATGGAAATGTGTTCGAGAGTGCTCCAATCAAAAAGTTCCTCAGAAAATTCCAAAGCAACTTTAACAGGTATTGCCACCCTAATTCCTCAGCTGAGGACCCATGGCTGACAGGCTAAACAAATGCACACACAGTTTATACAGCTGGTATGCAGATCAGGCCTTGAGCCCAGGTGTGTTTGACTCCAAAGCCACTTTTTTATGCTAACAAAACCCCCAATTGTAGACCTGTTCCTGTTTTTATAGGGACCTGATCCTTAGAAGGGAGGATTGTTACTGTTGTTAGAGACCATTGATTTGGCCTGGACTCATGACAACCCCTTGCATTACTGAATTGTTCTATAGAGTTTTCTTGGCTACAATTTTTGTGGAAGCAGATGGCCAGAACTTCTCTTCTGTGGCACTGCTGGGCGGTTCTAACCACCAACCTTTAGGTTGGTAGCTGAGTGCCAACTGTTTGAGCCACCTAGGGACCTTACAGAAGGGAGGATAGCCCTGGACAGGGAGAGATTACCCGATAAGCAAGGTAAGCACAGGCTTATTTGTGCTTATTTGCTAATCTGTAATGAACAATTTCACATAGGTTTCACCACATCTATGGTGAAGATGTGAAATCAGTTACTTCAGATTAGCAAAGAAGCACCCAAAAACCTGTAGCTTAGTGCCTAAGACTGCTAACCAGAAGACTGGCAGTTCAAACCCACCAGCCACTCCTCAGAAGGAAGACTGGGTAATCTACTTCAGCAGTGATATCACCTCAGAAACCCAAGGAGGGGTCGCTATGAGTTGGATGTGACTCGATGGCAGCGTGTTACGTTTGTTGTTAGTTACCTTGCTTATTGGGTAATCTGCCCTTGTCAGAGACTACAAATTTGAACAGAGGCTTTGATTCTATAGGAGGGTATTATGGGGTTAGGAGAGAGACAAATGCCAGCCATACCTAGAAGAATCTTTGATGTATTAAAAAAAATGTAAAAATGGTGTTGTTGTTGTGTGCCGTCGAGTCGGCCCCGACTCATAGGCGACCCCTCCTTGGGTTTCCGAGGCAGTATCACTACAGAAGTAGGATTGCCCAACCTTCCTTC
>NW_006921712.1:4004199-4013969 GCF_000298275.1 Orycteropus afer afer
GAGGAGTGGCTGGTGGGTTTGAACCGCCAGCCTTCTGGTTAGCAGTCAAGTGCTTTAGCCACTATGCTACCAGAGCTCCTGTAAAAATGCTACAGGTTAGTAAATAAGCACAAGCAAGCCTATCTTTATCTTGCTTATTGGGTAATCTAACACTAGCTGTGGTAAATGGATGGAATATTCAAGGTAAGGAAAATTTTGTCCCTTCCACAGATTGCTCCCACTCTAGAAGCCACCAAGATTAACAGTATTCTACGGGGTAGCCAGAGGGCAATTTTTTATTTATCTTACTTTGTGACCTTGGAGGAGTCATATGCTTGAACTTTGGTTTCCTCAACTGCAAAGAGGAGATAACAAACAACATCTAATATTTTCAACTTAGTTCACATTTTATAAAGCATTCTTATCTTTTTTTTTTTTTTTTAAGAGCTCTGGTAGTGGAGTGCCTAATGCATTTGACTGCTAACTAGAAGGCTGTCAGTTCAAACCCACCAGCCACTCCTCAGAAGGACGGTAGTGATACGGCCTCAGAAACCCAAGGAGGGGTTGCTATGAGTCAGGTTTGACTCGAGGGCACATAACAACAATAATAGACTTATTTTAAGACTTTTTGCTTTAAGTATTATGTGCTGAATGGTAATATAATAGTGGATGCTGTTCCAGGTTGTAACATGACCTCATTTAATTCTCTCAGCAGTATCATGAGGCAGGTACTATCATGTTTTCCATTTTAAAGATGAGGATTCTGGGGCTTGGAAAGGTTGGTGATTTGCCCAAGGTCACACAGTTAGGGGTAAGTTGGCACCACTTGACTCAGTGTTCTTTACTCTAACCTTGCAGCACTATTGAACAAAAAACCCAAACTCATTGCCCTCCAGTAATTTGGACTCATAGCAACCCTCCTTGGGTTTCCAAGGCGGTATGTCTATGGAAACAGATTGCCTAATCTTCCTTCCCAGGAGTGGCTGGTGGGTTTGAACCTCCAGCAGGAGCACTGCTGTATGTCAATAACTATAAAACCATAAACCAATATAAATGTATTTATGCTTTTTTCCTCAGGGTCCTGGGAAAAGGTCTACACCAGAGGGTAAGGAATTGCCCAGCTACCAATAACTAGTATATCTTGCCATTGCTTTATGATTTTCAAGTACTTTCACATAATTACACCAAATTAAGTCCTAGTAACAACTTTGAAATGGATAAATTAGGGCAAGGTTTTTAGGTTTTTTTTCTTTCTTTTCTCTGTGCAAACTAAAATTGAATAAAATTTCACAGGTAGTTCTAGGAAGTGAAACTAATGCTTGAAATAGACATTTTTCACAGCCTTTCCGACCACGGGTTACCCTTATTTCATTTTTGTAAGTGAGGTTATCTGAGGATCAGGAAGGTTGTACAGTTTTTCTCAGCCACTCAGTAAGGAAGTAAAATTCTTGCTCCAAGGCTTCTGCAGCCCCTGGGCTTCCCATGGAGACACTGGGTCCAGGGAGAACCAATCCGTTCCCAGGCACAGAATCTCCTATTAGATAACTCACTGCGGTGGAGTCGGATCCCCAGGCGGTATCCTTACAGAAGTAGATCGCCCAATCTTCCTTCTTAGGAGTGGCTGGTGGGTTTGAACCGCCAGTCGTCTGGTTAGCAGTCAAATGCCTTAGGCACTAAACTGCCAGAGCTGTTTAGAAAGGAGATGTGCATAAACCAAAAAGTACTGTCACAGAGAAGTGCCACCTAAGTGCTCCAGCAGGAGTTCCCACAAGACAGGTCCTAGGTAGGTTTCCTGGGCGTCTTTGAAGGAGCTCAGCTCTCCAGCCTCAAGCAGAAGGCCTAACAGAACAGTGACGGATCTGCCGGGCCCCAGGTCCCATTGGGAGATGAGGGAGGGAGGGAAGAAAGGCGTGGAGAAACCTTGTGTTGAGGCCCTCCGGACATCTCTGAGCAGTTCTCAAGTGGCTGTTTGGTTTTAACCTAAACTGTGAATCATGACGAAAAATGTCGCTCATGTGTTATTTTCACCTTGTTTAAATAATCTTTCTTTGGTTATCAAATTAAGCCATGATCAGTGTACTAAGTTTAGCAAGTGCAGGAAATATAAAGAAGAAAGCTGCAGATTTTACAGATTTTCTGCGGGGTCAGGAGGCCAAGATCTGGGATAATGAGGGAACGCTGCCCAAGAGCTTTTACCCCTCCGCCTCGTGTTCAACAAAAGCAGAGTTTGTTTTGTTTTTTTGCTTTCTCCCAGAGCCCGAGGGAACCCCGTGGTACTGCCCTGCTTCCCTCCTGGGAGCCTGCAGTGGTAGCTCCCAGCCGGGCGGGGCGGGGCCCAGCGTCCTGGCTCCGCCCTTGGTGCGGGAGGGTGCGCGTTAACACAGCAGTCTGTTTTTTGCTGCCCACGCACACTGCGATGTCATGACCTTGCAATTTTGCAGTCTGGTAACTGCCGGGGTGTAGTTTGTGGTGTGTGGCCAGAGGAAGCGGGAGGGGTGGAGAGATGCACAGTCGGCAGAGAGGAGGAGCGCGAGGTTACCGCCGGGGCGCTTACCGGGGAGCCGAGGTGAGGTCCCGCGAGGAAGTGCGGGCGGCGGGACCGCGCGGAGCCGGGCTGCCGAGGGGCGGGCCGGGGTCGGAGTGAAGGCGGGGCGCGTAGGGCGTGCGGGAACCTACAATGCTATTGCCTTTCTGCGTTGCGCGTCCATCCCAGACTCTGCCTACTTGACCGTAAAGCCCTAATCTAGACGCATCCCTTCCCTGTAGGATGGTGTTCGAGCCTTCTTCAGGCCTAACATTCCATGAACCCCTGTGGGCCTTCGTTTGTTTTGCTTTATTATGGCAAGAGTGGTTTAGTGGACGTGGAAAAATCCTAACTTGGCAAATTATCCTTTTGACTCTTTGAGCTGGTAAAATAGCTGGGACACTAAGGGAAGGGAATGTAGGTTGATTGACGCCGGTGCGTGTTTCATTGATGCTGTCATCCGCTGCGCCTGACAGACCTGCTTGGGTAGGTAGTTGTTTGTTCACCTCATTTCATTTTACAGATGAGGCTTTTAAGACTCAGTGGTGGAGACTTGTTTAGAATTACATAAATTAGCATCTGAGCCCGTCTTTCGTAGCCCAGCTAGTTTTTATAAATAGGGCCTGGACGGAAGTAGGAGGTAACTCAAGAGTGAGATGTTGCCCACGACGGCATCATTGGAATAGGTTGAGGGTGAGAGGTAGTGATAAAACACTGAATTATGTTGCCGCGCCCAGAGATCAGCTGCTCTGCCAAAGGAAGTGTAAGTAGAGGGCACCAGAGCCTCTTAGAGCTTCCTGTGTTGTTTTTTCCAAAAGTGGTGAGCATGGGATGGGTGGGTTCCAGCTACTGTTTGAACTTTCCTTCTGTGTGAAATCTGTAATTGTCCCATATTTACTAATCTAATTAACATGATTCTTTATTTTACTTGAAGATTTAATATAAAGATTATGAGAAGAAAGCGCAACGATTGAAAGAAATATCAGTGATTGAGGGAATGTCATGTCTGTGCATTCATTAGAGAAACACAAAAGTGGCTATGGACTTCAGGTCATAGTTGTTACGGAAGTTCTCAATGATCTAGACACCTTAAAAAGAATTAAAAGTAATAGATTTTTTTAGGTGGCCTAAAAGATACTCACTACAGAATACTTTATAATAGGGAAAAAAAAATGTAATAGGTAATCAGGCAAGTAAATGGTAGCACAGCTATATAAGAGAATCTCTACAGTCATGGAGACAATGTTTAATATTGGAAAACAATGTTGCTGAAAGGACAGAAACAGGCCACAAATTAGCATCTATAATTTCATCCCTATTTTATATTGTAAAAATACAGATAACATTTTCCAGTCCAACATTTTTCACACATACAATTTAGTTTTATCCCTTTTAGAAAACTGGCCCAGCAGGTACCAAAAAAATATTATTAGTGCTTCGATCTGGGTAAGAGGACTGACAAGTTTTTATTTTTGTGTTTTTAATGCATGTTTGTATTTTGTTAATTTAACATGTATTTCTATTGATTTTAGAAAAATTACTTTTGAAAACCAGTATAGTTTTAAAAATGTTAGAAATATGATTTTCATGCACATAGCACATGTCAAATTTTCTTTAACTCAATAAAGGAACCAGCAGGATGACAGTTCAACAGAAAATACAGAGAAACTAAGATTTTTATAGTGCATGGAAACAAGGAAAAGTACTGAATATCCTACCATACAATGAAACTATAACCCTTGGAATTATGTTTTCTCCTGGACAGAAAGGAAAATTATTACACCTTTTCAGTTTTCTGTAACTTAGCTTCTAACTTTAACTAGTTTAAACCAAAAAACCAAACTCATTGCGGCAAGTCAGTTCGACTCATAGTGACCCCTCTTTGGGTTTCAGAGAAGATATCTCTATGGAAGTGGAGTGGCTGGTCGGTTTGAACCGCTAGCCTTCTAGTTAGCAGTCTAATGCCTTGGGCACTACACCACTAGAGCGCCTAAAAAAAAAAAAAAAAACACTGGCTGAGTTGAATCTGACTCATGGCCAAGACTGTAAAGTATCTGAGCCCTAATCAATGATAAATAGTAATTTAAAGTTACTTTGCGCTAGTCAAATGATCTTTAAAGGAGTTTGTAATGTTCTATCATGACATATAAAAGCATGGAATCTCCTATTTGTTTCTTTATTCCAAGTATTGGATAAATTATCATAACAAAAATCAACAATTTAGCTTATAGTGAGTAGAAGAACTCAAAAGATTATTATTAAATTGAGCTGAAAAAAATCCCAGTGGTCCAAATTCCATTTTATAGGTGAATTTACATGGCTTGCTTAGTTACGTTGCAGTCTTGGAACTAAAACTTGTATCAAATTTTTTGCATTCAAATTGAAAAGAAAAAAAAGCTAATGCAATACAGCAGCTTATACCACTGAATCTTGTGAAGGAATAATATTTGTAGATACATTTTTTTCCCAAAGAAAATTAAATACATAGATGGGACTTGAGGCCTGCCTCTGAGACTGTCCACCCTTCCATGAGTTATTTGTCTCCTAGCTCAGTTTCCTCACTGACTGAACTGAGGGAGCTGGAGTAGATGGTTTCTAACTGTTGTGCCACTTGGGCTCTAGGTTAAAGAACATGATGAAAGAATTTCATTCTCTGATTTTGTACATGGAAGTGACTGACAGCTGTGAGTTAGATTTTAAGGATCAGGTGATAGGAAGAAGTTATTAAGTCTGGGACTTGAAGTGAGGAGGGGGAAGTGGGATGGCTGTGGCACCTGGTGTTCCTTTCTGGCCATCTAAGGAGTAAGAAAGAGTCTGGGACTGGAAGTGAAGAGGGAGAAGTGGGATAGCTGTGGCACCTCGGGTCCCTTTTTGCCTGTCTAAGGAGTAGAGGGGCGAGAAAGGTGAGCAGAATGTGGTAAGGTTAAGGGGCAGACCAAGAAGCAAAAGGAGAACTAGAACTGCTCCACATAGTCAGCTCCCACTAACCAGAAAAAGGTCTAGCAGGGCTTTCTGTGAATATGAAAATAAGAAAGTTGAGTGTGGTGACTGAGGTCAGGCCAAATGGTAAACAGCCTGATAACAGTAAGCAGAGACAGTAAACATCAGCTGCTTCTGGTGTCTTTTGGATGTCTCTGGTTTGAGCAGGTATGTAGGTAAAGTTGGGAAGTTGTTGAGGGCAACAGTGCCCTCTTTAGAGGTTCAGGGAAGGTTAAACTGACTGTCAGACCAACTACTACCCAGGGCCTGGCCTTCTGCCATCATGGCACAGATTGTTGACATCTTGTCATCATGAATCAGCTAGAGAATGCTGAGTGTTACTAAACAAACTCAGACTACCTATAACAGATAAAACTAAAACGCTACTGGCTTGCATACAAACTCATTGCCATCAAGTCTTTTCCAAGTCATAGCAACCCCCATTGGGTTTCTGAGGCGGTATATCTTTATGGAAGTAGATTGCCCCTTCTTCCTTCTGTGGAGCAGCTAGTGGGTTTGAACCACCAACCTTCTGGTTAGCAGTCAAATGCCTTAGGCACTATGCCATCAGAGCTCCTTAGCTTGTGTACTCTAGGGGTAAAATAACATTGAAGCCATCCAAATTCATGGCTAGAAAATGTGAATAAAAAATATGTCTTTTTCTCCTTATGAAATCAGATTCATATTCATAAAGATCTGGACTATATTAAAATTAGAATGGAGAAACAGGAAAATAAGCACTTCTACAGTTTGCCTTTGATTATAAGTTGCTGTTGTTGTTATGTGCTGTCGAGTCGGACCCGACTCATAGCGACCCCTCCTTGGGTTTCCAACGTGGTATCACTATGGAAGTAGATTACCCAACCTTCCTTCCAAGGAGTGGCTGGTGGGTTTGAACCACCAGCCTTGTGGTTAGCAGTCAAGTGTCTTAGGCAGTACACTACCAGAGCTCCTTTTGATTAGATAACCATCATCAGATCTAAAAGTTGAATGTTGTTATTAGGTGCTATTGAGTTAGCAGACCAAGACACTGACAGGTCCTGTGCCTTCCTCACAGTCTTTGTTATGCTTGAGTCCATAAGTCTATGCTTGAGTTATTGCAACCCCTGTGTCAGTCCATCTTGCTGAGGGTCTGCCTCTTTTTCTTTGACCCTTTACTTTACCAAGCATGACATCCTTCTTCTCCAGGAACTGTTCCCTCTTAATAATGTCCAAAGTACATGAGACGAAATCTTACCATCCTCGCTTCTAAGGAGCATTCTAGCTGTACTTCTTCCAAGACAGATTTGTTTGTTCTTTTGATAGCCCTGGTGTATTCACTATTCTTTGCCAACATTATAATTCACATATATCAATTCTTCTTCAGTCTTCCTTATGCATATGACGGATTGAAAATAACATGACTTGGGTCAGGCATACCTAATACTTACAAAATATTTCCTTTACAGTTTGCATTAGGCCCCTGAAATCAGGCTCAGTGCATGCTTAAATGGACGAATATTTTCTGTATCCTTAGATACAGAATACTAAATAAAATAGAATACTAAATAAGGATTGTAGATTGCCCAGTCCTCCTTCTGTGGAGTGGTTGGTGGGTTTGAACCACCAGCCTTCTTGTTAGCAGTCAAGTGCCTTAGGTACTACGCCACCAGAGCTCCTTAAATAAAATAGGATACTAAATAAAAATTGTATTGTTTTTTACTGAATTAACATAGACTAAAACCTAGTTTAATGAATGGAATGAGCCTTTCCATTTTATAGAATGGGCTCTACCACAGAGGAGAGGTTTAGGTATACTTAATGCCTTTGTGACAGTGAGGAACCAGAATGCAGTCTCTGGAGTGCTGGCTTTGTGTTCTGGGAACTTTGTCTTGTCGCCTCAAAATTCAGTCAAATCTGAGTTTGAATGAGTGGGATCTACGTTTTTTTCTGTGATACTTCCACAGAATTGAGAGTTACAGCTTCATAGTAGGCAGCTTGATTCCTTTCCAGATTTGCTCTTTATCACTGGATGTGGATGAAGAGAATGCCTTCTCTAGGTGAACCCTTCCTTACAAAGCTGGTGGGAAGTGAGAAGGGAGTTGAGTGGGAAAGGGACCCCTTGGCGAATCCGAAGCCAGCCTCCTAGTACTGCTTTGTCATTAAGTAATTCTGGAGTCTCAATTCTTTGCATTGGCTTTCTCTCTATTAAATAAAAGCCTGCAATACATAACTTCAGAAATTGCTTCAGTTTTGATAATTTGAGACTGGTTTTGCAAATAATACAAGTTCAAACTTACGTAAATTTGACTTTATTGAACATAATTTAAAATCTATTCACATATTCAACAAATGTATCTTGAGTGCCTACTGTGTGTTGGGCAGTGATAGACAAGGAGATACAGCCCATGCCCTCAGAAATCTTATTGTTTAAAACCAAAAAAAAAAAAACAACTCACTGCTCTCAAGTAGGTTCCGACTCACAGCAACCCCTCCTTGGGTTTCCAAGGCAGTCTGGTAGCGTAGTGCCTGAGGCACTTGACTGCTAATCAGAAGGCTGGTGGTTCAAACCCACCAGCCACTTCTCAGAAGGAAAGTTGGGCAATCTACTTCTGTAGTGATGTTGTTAGGTGCCATCGCGTTAGACCCAACTCATAGCGACCCTCCTTGGGTTTCCAAGGCAGTATCACTACGGAAGTAGATTGCCCAACCGTCCTTCCGAGGAGTGGCTGGTGGGTTTGAACCGCCAGCCTTCTGGTTAGCAGTCAAGTGCCTTAGGCACTATGCTCCTTAGTGATAGCACCTTGGAAATCCAAGGAGGGGTTGCTATATGAGTCGAATCTGACTTGACAGCACATGACAACAACAACATCTCTACAGAAGTAGATTGCCCAGTCTTCCTTCCAAGGAGTGGCTGGTGGCTTTGAACCGCCAGCCTTCTGGTTAGCAGTCAAATGCCTTAGGCACTATGCCACCAGTGCTCCCTTTATTGTTTAAAAGAGGCTAAAATTAAGTAAGCAGTTGGAGTGCATGTTGAATACTGCAACAGAGAAAATGCAGGGTTATACGTTAGGAGCTTGTAGCAAAGGTACTTAGCCTAGTCAGTGGTACCTTCTGTAATCTAGAAGGCTGCTGGGGAAAATGACATTTAAACTGAGACTTGAAAGGTAACAAAAGGTTAACCAAGGAGTGTTGTTGTTGTTGTTGTTATGTGCCATCGAGTCGGCCCCGACTCATAGCAACCCCTCCTTGGGTTTCCAAGGCAGTACCACTACGGAAGTAGGATTGCCCAGCCTTCCTTCCGAGGAGTTCCAACCAAGGAGTTGTTGTTGTTGTTGTTATGTGCCGTCGAGTCGGCCCGAGGAGCACAAAGTAAAGAATTTTCTAGTAGAAGGCCCACCATATGCAAAGGCCCAGAGATAAAAGGAAATGTGGTGTCTTCAAAGAACTGAAAGATGTTCAGTAAGACTAAATAGAGGAAGATGTGTGGGAGGGTAAGAGAAGGTAAATAAGGATTAGATTATGAAGTCCTGATTAAGGAGCTCAGGCTTTGTCCCAGTCACATTGGGCCATTTCAAGGCTTTAGTCAGAGAAGTGAAAGAAGAGTAGGAGCAAAAATTTTTGTGACGTTCTTGTGTTAACCAAAAGAAACTAGTACGAAACACATAAGATGACTGTCTTCTATGGCAGAAGCAGTAAAGTTCTTAAATATGTTGAAATAAAACTTGAAACATTTTATGTGGTCTAGTTTTGTTAAGTTAGAATGAGAAGTGGATTATGCATAGCAGAAATATAAAAAATACAAAGAATGAGCTTTATAAACTGACATTTAAATCATCACAGAGAAAAGTTATTGGTTTATTTTAATTGCACTTATTTTTTGAAGTGGTAAATACAGCCATATGGTTCATGGTATTTTCCCTCTTTGGAGGCTGTGACTATTAATAGAAAAGGAGTTTTTAAAACAGGATACTGATAAGCTGTACAGTGGTCTTTCTGTTCAATAATCATTTATATATCTTTCAGTTTAGGATTTTATTTTTCATGGTTCAAATTAGAAGAAATACCATCTTAATTATGAGAGCTAGGGAAAGCCATTAAGATTATTTAGTCCAGAGATGGGAAATGAGTTCCATCTGGCAAGTACACCTCTCATAGACTGGTAAAAGCTATCTGGAGCTTCATGGAAGAAGAGATGCTAAGTGGATTTAACAAAATAGAACACTTGACCAGTTAATGATGTCTGTTCTAGTTGTATAAGGTGGGCATAGCAGGGTACATATGTGGTATTACTGTACTCAGATCTTAT
>NW_006921712.1:4015169-4016104 GCF_000298275.1 Orycteropus afer afer
TTAGACATACCTAATTGTTTAGCTTGTTCACCCATCTATCCGTCCCTATACCCATGTTTGCTTTCACTGACAACTCAGTACTGTATATGCAAAGTAAACCCCTCTTTTAACCCTTTCATGACTGACTTATTTTCTGCTTTGAATTTTTTGTTGATACTATCTATTTTCAGTAATGGAAGCCGTGCTGAAATGAAGTGAAAAACTTTTTAGGGTAATATGGATTTTGATAAAATTATGTGGAACACATATGTCCCAAATGGACTCTGGTGGTAGGATTGGTGGGGTAAGACCCATTTCTTCAGATTCATGCAGCTATACAGGTTCCACTAGGTGGCAGCATATATTACACCTAGAAAAACACCTTCCCAAGAAACTTGAGAAGCTAAAAATATTGCTGGGCATTATATGTCCCATGGGTCATGAAAGGGTTAAGGTTCATGGTAGTGCTTTATATATGAGGAAACAGCTTCAGAGAAATTTAATAACCACATAACTAGTAAGTAGTTTAGCAGGAATTTGAGCTCCCATGTACCTGAACCCAATGCCTGTGTTTTTCCCTTGTGCTGTGGTTGAAATTTGGTACTGTTCCTAAATAGCTTTGCCACACAGACTGTAGAGTACCAAGAAAATATTCTTTTCTTGGATTCTAGAAGTAAAATACTTTAACAAAATGTATTTCCATCTAATTATTTGAAAGATTTTTTCCCTGCAGAAAAAATGGATTGTATAATTTAGCAACAGACTCATGAAAGCTAGAAACTAATTTGCGTAATGCCATAGTCATGAGTCAAAACTGATTCAACAGCAACTAACAACAGAGTTGAGAATAGAGGACCTTGTATTTGTGTTAGTAACGTTCCTGCCTCTAGTTAATGGCTATACCTATACCTCTATGCCTCTATATTTTCTTCTTTCATTCTCGTATATTGTTAATG
>NW_006921712.1:4016307-4025946 GCF_000298275.1 Orycteropus afer afer
AACCCCCATTAGATTTCCAAGGCAGTAAATCTTTATGGAAGTAGATTGCCCCATATTCTTTCTGTGGAAGGGCCGCTGGTGGATTTGAACTGCCCACCTTCTGGTTAGCAGTCAAATGCTTAAGCGTTTGGCTGCTAACCGAAAGGTTGATTGTTTAAACCCAACCAAGCAGCTTTGCAGGAGAAATACCTGCTGATCTGTTCTCATAAAGATTACAGCCTAGAAAACCCTATGGGGCAGTTCTGCTCTGTCACATGTTGTCAGTGTGAGTCAAAATCAACTTGATGGCACCTACCAACTTTGTATTTTTATTATAATGATTTTTTGGTACTGAGATAGTGATGTGTTAGTAACATTCCTGCCTCTTCTGCTTCTGTTACTCATCATGAAGTAAATTTTCTTTTCTTTCTTCAGATTGAAGACAAATGAATGAAGATCATAGAAACAATTTCCTTGACTTCATTTTCTTGGATAAGACCCAGTATAAGGCTTGGAAGTTTTCCATTTACCCCAAGACACTTTTGCTAAAAATTTGGGATAATGAATCTTGAAAGCGATGGAGCCACATCTGAGAGCATTTTTGATTTGGACTATGCTTCATGGAAAATTCGATTAACACTAGCAGTAGCTGGTTTTTTCTTTTACCTGGGTGTCTTTGTTGTTTGCCACCAGCTGTCTTCTTCTTTGAATGCCACTTATCGCTCTTTAGTGGCCAAAGAAAAGGTTTTCTGGAACCTTGCAGCCACTCGTGCCGTCTTTGGTGTTCAGAGTACTGTTGCGGGTCTGTGGGCTTTGCTGGTAGACCCTGTTCTTCATGCTGATAAAGCACATAACCAGCAGAACTGGTGCTGGTTTAATGTTGCAACAGCAACTGGATTCTTTTTCTTTGAAAATGTAGCTGTTCACCTGTCCAACTTTTTTTTCTGGACGTTTGATTTGTTTTTGGTTGTCCACCATCTCTTTGCCTTTCTTGGATTTCTTGGTTCATTGATCAATCTCAAAGCTGGCCACTATCTAGCTATGATCACATTGCTCTTGGAGATGAGCACTCCCTTCACTTGCATCTCCTGGATGCTCTTAAAGGTAAGTATTTCTTATAAAATATAGGGTTCATTTGCTATTTTTGAAGTTGTCAGCAGAAGTTGAAGAGCTGAGTATTCATTTAATGTCTGTGTGAATGATTAGAATTTCATTGTGGACCATGCTGTAATTTCATCAGCAGACTAAATTATAGCATACAGATTCACTAATGAACACAATTTGATTGAACTCCATTTTACTTATTTTAAACAAATCTTTAGGCTTTGTAAAGCTCCATAAAGGGAAACTCAGTGGATCTTGTAATTTAATAGTTGTGTTTGTAAGCCCTAGAAAACATGATTTTTCTTTCTTTCTAATGTTTTTTTTTTTTTTGTTAAAAAAAAAGTCTTAAGTAATATATAGGAATACATACATCTCTTTTTTTCCTTTGTTTTTTATTAAGGCTGTTTTACTAGTGATTGGAAGAATTGGGGACCAGAATAGCTATTTGCTCAATATGTTTGGTGACATTTACTTATTGTTTGCTCCTAAGACGATTTTTTAAAAATGTATATCTTTCATATGCAATCTTTATTCTCATTATGATACTAAAATACTCTCCATGGTAAACTCTTTTTTAAGAAAGATATTTTTGTGATGTAGATTTTTGCCACCTTTTATATAATACATTATTTTGTTCATGGGATATTTTATATGAAACTTAAAATACTTTTTTTTTGTTTTTAATTTTTATTGTGGTTTGGGTGAAAGTTTACAGAGCAGATTCATTTTCCATATAACAGTTCACATACACTTTGTCTCATAACATTGACTGCAATTTCCAACAGTATAGTAGCTCTCTTCCCACTTCCTGCCCATAGTTACCTCTTCCCTGTGTCCTTTCTTCTCATGCACTCCTGCCCCCCAAGCTGTCTCTGTGCATACGCAGCCTTTCTATTCTCCCATGATTGACTTCTCCAAAGAGTGTGTCTACCTAATGTAAATGTTCAACTCATATGCCTGTCTTTTATTTGGCTGGAAGCCACAGGAATGGGTTCAATTCCAGTCCTGAAGAGGGCATCTAGGGGCCATAGTCTCAGGGGATCCACCTGGCTCTACCAGACCAGCAAACCTGGTCCCTTTTTTTTTTTTAGTGATTTTGCTTGTTGTTCCACATTGTGTCCCACTCTATCCAAGATCTCCTATATAGATTCCACTCCAAGAAATACTTTTTTTGTTGTTAATTTTTAATGTAGTCACAACAAAGTGGTTATATTGTTTAGTATTTCTTGTGTATAGAACACTGTGGTAAGCTTTGAGAGGAAATAAAATTACAGCTTATCATTCCTGCCTTTGCACATTAAAAGTGAATTGACAATGTAAATGGTACAGTGTATTCTTATATAAAGGAGCTCTGGTAGTGTAGTGGTTAAGGCATTTGGCTGCTAACCAGAAGGTTGGTGGTTCAGACCCACAAGCCATCTGCACAAGAAAGATGTAGCAGTCTGCTTCCATAAAAATTTATAGCCTTGGTAACCCAGTGGGGGTCACTGTGAGTCAGAATTTACTCAATGGCAATGAGTTATGTTTAGTTTGGAGTCATATATAACAAACATTTACTGAATACCTGTCATGTATCAGGCACTGTGCTTACTCACTCACTTCCATTGAGTCGATTCCCAGTCATACCAATCTGCACTTGGTTTCCAACGTGGTAAATCTTTATAGAAGTAGATTGTCCCATCTTCTTCCCACAAAACAGCTGGTGGGTTTGAGCCTCTCACCTTCTGGTTAGCAACCAAATGCCTTATCTTCTATACCATGTGCTAGGACCTGAAAAAAGCACTGGTACTATCCCCCAGGGCCGTTTCAGTGTAGTACTAGAATACAAGGAGGTAATACCATAATCTGTGTGCAGAGTGTCATGGGGTCCCCTATGGAAACCTATGTGGCCTGCGGAGGAACAAAATGAGGCTTTGTTTAGCAAATGTCATTACCAGTATAAAGCTTTATTATAGCATGACCATGAAGAAAAAAAAAAAAGAGCTAACTATATGAGCAACAAGTTAGACAAGAACCTGGAGAAGAGCATCATGAATGTGTGCTTAAGGGGATGGTGTGAGGTGCTTGAGGGCAGAAGTGATTTAGGTAAACCTTATGCAGGGAAGAAGCATAATTGGAAACCATTAATGGATTGAAAGGATCACTTCATTGGCCCAGCTGTCCTTTGAATTTCTGTGCTGGAGGGAAAAAAAAAGAGTGCTATTTAAAGCTCCTAGTATGTGTAGGGATCATTTTAGATAAGATGCAGTGACCTGTACTCCTGTAACTATCTTGTGCACATGTCTGATTGTAGCTCATATCACAGTTTTCCAGTTTTCTCTTTGTAAGTGCCCTTACCATAAAAGTGGAACCTTCTTGAGGATTTGGGGACTCTGGCACTGAACACAGTAGCAAGCATTTTTACAGTCAGCTGTGGTATGAAGCAGTTCATACTGGAGAAAAGACGCTTTGGTACCTCATTAATGTGCTAAATAAATGTGAACCCATCACTGTCAATAATGATTCAAAACTAAAACTAAGAAAAGTGACATATTTTGGATAATTTGTTTTGAGAAAATAGGTTATTTTGCAGGAAGTTCTTTAAGGGGGAAAAAAAAAGGAACAGAAATCTTTCTTACTTCTCTTACACTCCTCAAGGGTAGTCAGTGTTGAATAGCTATATGTAGGTTTCTCCAGACTTCCTGTGTGCTCTTTTAGAGCCAAATGTGGAGGTAGGACCTCCTGCTGGACTAGTAGAGTCAGAGTAGAAGGAAGCAGAGACCGATGGAGTTGTTACCTGCATTCTTCCATGAGGTGTGATGATGAGGGTGGGCCTCCTTTTAGACCCCCACGACCTTTGTGGAAGAAGACAGACTCCAGGTAGTGTAATTACTCCTAAAGTTAGAGACCTTATTTTGGGATAGCATATTCTCTAAAGTTATTAGGATGCTGTTTGTACAGAGTGGAAGAAGGTTATCCAAGTCATTGTGCCTTACCCCAGTAATTATGTTAATTAACTTTCTAAAGCCAACAGTGCTACAGAGACTGTAGTAGTTGTTATTAGGTGATGTGGAGTCAGGTCTGACTCACAATTCTTTGTACAACAGAATGAAACATTGCCCAGTCGTACACCATCCTCACAACCATTGTTGTGTTTGAACCCATTGTTGAACCAAAACAAAAACCCACCAAAAAATTAATATAGCTGAGTCTGCATTTCTAGATAGTTTTATTTCTTGCTCTAGCTCAGATACTAAGTGTTATAAGTAACAATTGTGTCTAAAATACTGAAATCCTTTCAAGCTTTTAATAAAGCTGTCAAATTCTTGCCTGGTTGAACATCTGAATCCAAAGAATCCACCCACCATCAAGCTCTAAATTGATAAGATACTAAATGTAAATCAGAACATAAAATCACTACTAATTTAACATGGGTTTATACTTCAAATGCAAGTAGCTTATTATTTCTTTCTCAGATTGATTCTGAAGTGTTATGTAGAAATATAATAAATTAATTACTTGGGTCCCAAACATCTAAACATAATTCATCCACAAAATCACTAATCCATAACACAAATGAGATGCTGTAAAACACCATCAATTTATATAAATATTTTTACATATGTAACGTGAGTACTAACTGTTGAAATTCAGAGCTAAAAATACACAAAGCATAAAAATCTTTGCATATATTATGTTGCAAATTTTGTTACTGTATCCTACCTTTTCTCAAAACACTTAGTAACATCTGAATATAAAAATTGGAGTGCCTGAGTAAGACTAAAGAACTTTATAAGCTTTGAGTTTCTAAAACTTCATGTCATTAGATACGTAAAAATTAATGTTTCTATTGTGAATATGAACAGTTTAAGGAGACTTAGTAAGTGGGGAAAATAATGGAAAAGAATTCTTATGAATGTTTAGGGAATGATTAAATGAAATGAAGGAGCTCTGGTAGCATAGTGCCTAAGGCACTTGACTGCTAACCAGAAGGCTGGCGGTTCAAACCCATCAGCCACTCCTCGGAAGGAAGATTGGGCAATCTACTTCCATAGTGATACCACCTCGGAAACCCAAGGAGGGGTTGCTGTGAGTCGGGTCTAACTCCATGGCACACAAAAACAAATGAAATGACCAAACCAAAACCAAATCCACTGCCTTTAAGTCAGTGAGACTCATAGCGACCATATAGGAGAGTTGAACTTCCCCATAGGGTGTCCAAGGCTGTAAATCTTTATAGAAGCAGACTGCCTCATCTTTCACCTGTGGCACTGCTGGTGGGTTTGAACCACCAACCTTTTGGTTAACAACCTAATGCTTTAACCACTGTGCTCCAGCGCTCCTAAATGAAGACCAAAAAGCAAAACAAAACACCAAACTTACTGCCATTGAGTCGATTCCAACTTATAGTGACCCCCATTAGGTTTCCAAGGCTATAAATCTTTGTAAAAGCAGACTGTCTCATCTTTCCTCCATAGAGCGTCTGGTGAGTTCCAACTGCTGACCTTTTGGTTAGCAGCCTAATGCCTTAACCACTACACCACCAGAGCTCCTTTAAATGAAGACCAGAATTTGTTAAATTGAACAAAATGCAGAGATGATTTGGGAGGAGTATGGTGGTTCATCCCACCTAGTAGCCCTTAGCTTTACCTTGCTTGATCTTAAGAAAGTCATTACTTCCCAGTGTCCCTTTTATTCCTAACTACCTAAAAGACTTAACATTTCCTTCTCTAAATGCAAGAAAGTATCCCCATCCTAGAAAATGACATGCTATAACGTAGAACTGTTGAAGGAGATCTTCGCAGCTTGAGTTTGGGCAGAGTGAGGAAATTAGAGGGAGAGTATTGTGTTGGAAACTAACTGGTTTGAACTGTACTGTCTAGTACAATGTTAGGTCCCTGTCTTCGTGTCTCCACTGAGTTATTTGTAGCTGAAGCAGCTTCATGTTTTCTATTCCATTGTAGTTATGATTCTGGAAATTAGTTTTAATACAAATTTACAAGAATTTTTAAGGCAAGTTCATTTTGGCTTGTATCCAAGGGCCACTGGGGTGGGGGGAGGAGAGCAGGCAGGAAGTGTATCTCATCTTAAACATCTCTTTTTCCAGAGTCACCGTATGGGAACTGGGTGTAACAGGACTTGTACATGTCCTCCCCTTTCAGTAAACAAATGAACATTGCTTGTTTACTCATTATGTGAAAACTCACAGTAAAAAAATATATTGACCCAACTAGGGAGCAAAAATCAAGAAGAGCAAAATGAATAAGTGAATAGCAAGCAAGTCTCAAGCCATCGATTAATACACATACTCTAAAACAGAAATGATGGTCTTCTTTCAGATGTAAGCCTCTGTATGATAAAAAATTTAGCTTTACCTAAAATGACTTGGTCTTTATCCTTGGTTCCTGAGAAGTGACCCCATAGAACCCTGGAATTTTAAGTGTCTTCCATAAGGACTTCAGCCCATACCTAACTAAGAGGTTAGGTGATGTGATGAATTGACTTAGGTGGGAACTGGATAGGCTAAAAAGACCCACATGTAATACTTCACGATCGCATGGTGATATTGATGGAACTCAAGGAAGAGTGGCTGGTCAGGCCAGAAAGATAACCTCATGATACCACCTGACCTCAGGGAAGAAGGACTGGAGTTTATGTTATGAAATTCCACTGCCACTGCCAGCAAGTCGATTCTAACTCAGCGACCTGTAGGACAGAGTGGAATTGTCCCTTAGGGTTTCCAAGGCTGTAAATTGTTACAGAAGCAGACTGCCACATCTTGCTCTCACAGAGTGGCTGGTGGATTCAAACAGCTGTTAGCAGCTAAATGCTTTTAACCATTGCACCACCAGAGCTCCTTGTATTAGGGAGTGAGACTCCCAATAAAAACTGTGATGAGAAGCACCATGCACTTCCTGGTTGGTGAAAGACAATATGTACCTGAGAATGTAGTACTTCCCTTTTTGAGACATGGAAGCGCCGCATCAGAACCTTCCCAGACCTCGTCCTATGCCTCTCTATCTCTTCATTTGTATCCTTTTTCCTACAGTAAATCTGTAATCATAAATATAGTGCTTTCTGTGAGCTCTGTGTTGTTCAAGTGAATTATCAAACCCAAAGGAATAGTAGGAGCCAGTGGGTCAGAAAGGAGGGAGTACAGAGGAAAGTCCCAACTTGTGGCTGGCATCTGACTGGCAATTTGAAGAATGGTGTCCTTTTAACTTGTGAGATCTGACCTAGCTCTGAGTGCCTCCTACATGTAGTCAGAGAACTGCATGTTGCAGCTGGTGTCACAGAAGTGAAAAGTGAGAATTTGATTTATGTTATCATCTTTGTAGTTAGCATCAGGAGTGGGATTTACTAGAATGTCACAGTCCCAGTGAAAGGAAAGCCTTGGCAAGAAAATTCTGTGCTTTTAGATGGACATGTTACATTCAATGAATTATGGTAGTTAAAATCTTTTTTAAATGTTACGAGTTTTGACAATGGAAAAATAGAGGAACAGATAGGGTGATGGTTGAACAACATGAGATAATGTCACTGAACTGCACATGTGAAGAATGTTGAAATGGGAAATGCTTGGTTACATGTATATTTATCACAATTAAAAAAAAAAAAAGTTTTGGCAGTTTTGTACTGAATTCTGTATTTATTTTGTCTCCCCTCTAGGCCGGATGGTCGGATTCTCTATTTTGGAAGCTAAATCAGTGGCTAATGATTCACATGTTTCATTGCCGCATGATTTTAACCTACCACATGTGGTGGGTATGTTTTTGGCACTGGGATGGTTTGATCAACAGTCTTTATCTGCCTCATTTTTTGCTCTTCCTTACTGGATTGGCCCTCCTTACACTAATAATTAATCCATATTGGACCAATAAGAAGACTCAACAACTGCTCAGTCCAGTGGATTGGAACTTTGCACAACCAGAAGCAAAAAACAGTCAGCCTGAAAGGACCAATGGTCAAGTACTCCTGAAGAAGCAGCAGTAGTTGTTTCAGGAACCAGATGACTCTTAATAGTGCCGACCTGAATAATGGCACATGTGGTTACATGAAGTTCCTTGAGCAAAGAATTTTTAAAAGATGAGGTAGTGAATGAATGTTTTTTGTTTGTCTGATCCTGTTTCTAAGTGAAATGCTAACTTTGTGTTTCATTAGTATTAATTTTGAAGTAGCTGCAAAGTATTTTTAAAACCTTGATCTCACCTTTTGGAGCTGATTTTTCTTTGACTGTCATGGTTTATTCTTGTAAGCCTAACCAAGTGGGACTGTTTTTAGCATTAAGGAAGGAATCTTTGGGATCAGATCATTGCAAGGCATCGAGTAGGAGGGAGGACAGCTTTGGAATATATTCATACATACACTGCATGATGTCCGTTCGGGCAGTGCCCAACTGCATATACATCTCTGGTCCCATTAGGTTATAATAGAGGTCAGAGATCTCAATCAGAGAATAGGGCATAGTGGATATAAACAGATGGACATAACCAGATGTGATGAACTAACAGCTTCTTACACACAACCTGTGTATCTCATGTCTTTGTATAGAAGGTGATTGTGATGCCAAGTATATAATGGGATGGTACATCTATAACCTATAATAATATGTTTTAATAGTCATAATAAATACTTACGTTACTGGCTTATATATGTACTATACTTTCCATTGCTAGTTTAATGTGAACTTTCTCCTACCTTACAAATAAAAAGTTAACCGTGTAACAGTGTATGCTTCGACTCTAGGTAGCAGCATCTAATCTTGTGTATCATGTGTCTTTTGAGTATTGTAGTGTTATCTCTGTTTCATTTTCTTTCAGAAATATTACTGTGAAGTGCATCATGGATCCCAAACACAAAATCAGTGCTAGTGATAGCAGCAAGAAACAAAGGTGAAGTTATCAATTTGGAAGTGAAATAAAAGATTATTGAATGACACAAAAGTCATTGAATGCTGTTGCTTGCAATTTAGACATGTCTGTTTACCATGTATATAATATGGTGTTCACACAACGTCCAAATTACATAATGTCTTATTTCACAGATTATTGTGGCCATTAAGCAACATGTACTTACACTTGAAGTGACTGACTTCCTATTAGAAATGCCCACATGGTGAATGTGGCTGTCAGTGTCTAGTCTTTCTGTTAACACTTTAATATGTTGTGTTCCCATTCAAATTCAAAATTTGATTTTTTGTTGGAAAGAATTGGCCTAAGGAAGTTACGATTTGTGTTCTGTGAAAATAAAAAAACACATGTACAACAGTGTCATCTAGTGGCAAAATGGTATAACAACATTGCCAAGGATTAATGCCCCACCTGTATGAAAAAATAAATACTTGCCTTGAAGAGTTCACCTGTCCTGATGTGACTGTAAGGTCATTTAACTTGTCTTTTAAGATTTTTTATCAAGGAATCTAACTTAAAATTAGAATTTAAAATTTTATCTTATATTACTCATTTGACAAAGTAAAGTAGGTTTTCAGTAGTTACGTTAGTCTAGATTTCAGAGCTGGTTTTAAATGACTAAGGGAGCTCTGGTAGCATAGTGCCTAAGGCATTTGACTGCTAACCA
>NW_006921712.1:4026046-4027734 GCF_000298275.1 Orycteropus afer afer
ATGGTTGGCGGTTCAAACTGACCAGCCACTCCATGGAAGGAAGACTGGGCAATCTACTTCCGTAAAGATTTACCATCTCGGAAACCTAAAGGAGGTCTCTATGAGTCAGTTATCAACTCAATGGCAGTGAGTTTGATTTGGTTTTTTGATTGACCAAATTGCCAATAGATGCCCAGACTCAACCCTAATTCTTTGGTGTTTTTCTGTAGATTTCAAGGTAAGATAGGGATCACATTTGTTCTCAAGATAAGGGCTTGATGTGGACATCATGCAGATCAGTTGCAGCTACAGGGTCATTGAGGTCCCTTTCAGCAATCCCAAGGGTGGGATTCCAGAGTGCTGGAGTTGTGTCATTCTTTCTTCCACTGCTTGATGAAGTGTCCTGTTTTCTTGCTGACACCCAGAGTACATCATTTTTATTGTGTTGTGGCTGGGTAGAATTTGTGTACCAGTTTAGCAGTTTTATTGATACATGTCCAAAAATTTTATTGTGGCCTTAAGTGTGCAATTAAGTTTCTCCCTTTTTTTAAAAAGCACCTTTGATGTGTTTGTGAAAAACACATTGTGTTTATTGGTCATGAAAATCACGTGCAACTTGTGCTTCTTATGTAATGTACAACTATCAGAATATTGTTCTTTGATTAAGGGTACTTTCAACTTTACAAGTTATTGATTGCATGTGTGTAAAGATATGTAATACCTATGTGTCTCCTTTTAAGAATTGATTTAAATATCAAAAACATCCAGCAAATCATGTCCCTATTAAGACCATTAAACTGAAAACCCTATAGCTCTCTCTAACAGCCTGCTCTCTCTGTTTAGTTGTATACTTTCTTTAGGAAGGGTGTTTTCTAACTGAACCAAAGTGTGATAATGCAGCTAATGTGTGGAGGTCCCAAGCAGATGTCTGTTCCTGACTCAAAGTAAATGTACCGTACTGTTCATATCACTATGAATATTTTATATCTTGAAGATACCAAATGCGATAAAACTTTATGTGTTCAAAATTCAGTTTAGAGTTTGAAGTATTTTGCTTAATTTTTAATGATACCCACTAGAACGTTGACTTTTCCAGGGGTTCACCCTTTATGTTCTAATAGTTTTTTTTTTTTTTTTAACTTTTTATTTATTGTGATTTGGGTGAAAGTTTACAGAGCAAATTCACTTTCAACAATGGACACACATTTTGTTTCGTGACATTGACAGCAACTCCCCACAATGTAACAGCTCTCTTCCCACTTCCTCTCTGTGGTTACCTTTTCCCTCTGTCTTTCTTTCCTATGCATTCCTGCCCTCCGTGCCATCTCCCTGTGTAAATACTGCCCTTCTGAGCTCCCATGATTGATTGTTCTAAGGAGCACGTCTACTTGGTCTAATTGTTTACCTGGTAAGCCAGTTGTTTGGCTGAAAGGGAAGCCATGGGAGTGAGTTCTATTCCAGGCCTGAAGGGTGACTCAGGACCATATTCTGGGGGATTTTACCAGTCTCTATCACACCACTAAGCCCAATCCTTTTTATGATTGAGTTTTGTTCCACATTTTTCTCCCACTCTAACCAGGATCTCCAACTTTGATCCTCTGAGTGGTTGGCAGTGGTAGCTGGGCACCATCTAGTTCCTCTGGTCTCAGAATTGAATAGGCTGAGATAACTATGGTCCATTAGTCCTTGGACTAATTGTTTCCATGTTA
>NW_006921712.1:4030699-4049678 GCF_000298275.1 Orycteropus afer afer
CTTTGATTTCCCTTTCTTGCCTTATGGCCCTGGCTAGGACTTCCAGTACAATGTTGAATAGAAGTGGTGACAGCGGGCATCCTTGTCTGGTTCCTGTTCTCAAGGGGAATGGTTTCAGTCTCTCTCCATTGAGAGTAATGTTGGCTGTTGGTTTTGCATAAATGCCCTTTATTGTGTTGTGTTCTAATAGTTTTAATAAATATGTTTTAATGCAAAGAGACAGATAAATGCCATGGAACAACTTAATGCCAGCTAACCTCTCCAGTCTCACCTACACATTGATACTCCATTCTTACCCAACCTTCTCAATGGCATCTGCTAAAACAAGGATGTGTGGGTATCAAAAGCTTTTTGAAATGTGTGGTCAAGTATCTCACATGCCTTTATTGCCAAGGGACAGAAAATATATTCTGGTTTCTGTGTAGCACTTCACTAGGAGTCTTCACTAACCTCATTTAATCCTCCTATCAACTGTGTGAGTGTATATGATCTACAGATGAGTGAAGAGAGATACTTGACACAGTTGAAGTGACTCTTTAAGAGCCTCCACTCTTCACTGCAAAGTTAGGGCTTGAGCCTAGGCTTGTCTCTCTCGGAGGACACAAACTGGCAACCTTCTAGCTGCAGATGTTTTTGTTTGGCTTGTTTATTAACAGAGCAGTTGTCAAGTGGGACATTTCATATAACAATCAGGATTTCGGAATTCTCTTGGAAAATCATAAAATCTGGTGATATTGGCCATAGATTTCCACATTATTACAGTTATCAGAAGTAGAAAAACAGCTTCTGCCTTTAGTTAGAATGTGGACTCTTGGGTTTGCCTGAGTCCCCACCAACCTCTGTCCTGATCTTGGCATAAAGGCTTGCCTTACAGGATTTTATCTTAAAATTAATGGAAATAAGATTTTATCTTAAAACATAAAGAGATGCTCAGGTTTATCATGTATAAAGTCATTTAGTTTATTGCAAGGTAGTCAGGAGAAGGCACTCAAGTAAGACTTAAAGATTCATTTAAAACTGGAGAATCAGAATTAACAATTACAATGTTGGTTCACTGGTTAGAAGCCCAATCTTTAGACATCAGGCTTTTTACCTTTCACAAAAGCTTCTTAGGAAGAATGCTGTCCATGGCTCAAACTTGGTGGAGGTCCCTTGTAGCTAGGGTCCGAGGTCAGCAACAGTGGGCAGAGTCAGCTCTTAAGAGTGTCAGAGTCTAGAGAAGAGTCTGTGTCTCTTCTGTCAAAGTATGAGCCGAAATCCAGTGTATATGTGTGAATTTTTAGCTTTGGCTTCACACAATAAGAGCTACATGATGTCATGCTTAACTTTTTTCTTCAAGGTTAAATGTTACAGTATTGTGTATAACTTATCTAGTGTCTCAAGGCCACCTTGTTGTGTGCCATAGAGTCTCCCCTACAGGGTTTCCAAGGCTGTAATCTTTACAGAGAAAAGGAGCTTTGGTGGGTGGTGTAGTGGTTAAGGCATTTGGCTGCTAATCAAACAGTGAACAGTTCAAACCTACCAGTTGCTCAGCAGAAGAAAAATGAGGCAGTCTGCTTCCGTAAAGATTTACAGTCTTGGAAACCTAATGGAGGTCGCTGTAAGTCAGAACCGACTCAATAGCAGTCCATTGGTTTTTGGAATCTTTACAGAAGCAGACTGCCACGTCTTCTGCAGTACTGGTGGTGGGATTGAATCACCAACCTTCTAGGTAGCAGCCGAGCACTTAACCACTGTGCCACCAGGGCTCCTTCAAGGCCACCTTACAGAGATACAATTTTATTTCATAATTCCTTTTATGATGTAAGTAGCATGCAAACTTAGGGAAGTTTTTATCATATTATGTATGTGACAAGCTAACTGGGGGAGGTTTAACAAACTATGTTTTTCTATTAGAAATCCTCTAATTATGAGTTACAATTTCTTTATCATAGTATCTGGGGACAGTGCCAACATCTACAGGTTGTTGACCCCATTCTTCTATTGATTGCTAAAGTTAGAAGTTTTCTAAATAACCTTCTGATGACTTATAGTTTCTAACAGCTTGTAGGTTGCACATTACAAGTTTTCTGGAGAGAGTGCATCACAGAAGTATATATATTTTTATTTCTAGCTTATTATGAATGAGTTTACATGTGCAATTTGAAAACCTAACAGTATTGAAAGCATTATGAAAGCCTTATGATTTGAGAACATATATATAAGTTTACATAACAAGGCTAAATATCCATTGCCCCTTATTACCACATTTTCTGTAAGAAATATTTCTCTGTATTCATGTTCTTTTGAAAAATAAAATAGGCCAAGGAAGTTGAATGATTCAAGAAAAATGGGACAGAGTATATTCTTTGTGGGGGAGAAAACTTTCTACTTTCTTCACTCATTTATGTCACCTGCCTGGCCCTTAAAGACAATAGAACTTGCCCTGCTCCCCAGTTTTGTTTTCAGTTAGCACCAAAGCCTATTACTCTTGTTTGTGTCCCTCAGTTTTCTCAAAGTATTGCTGGACTTGTTCTAACATAGCTGCTGTTTAATGTTGATTTTATGCTAGGCACTGTGCTAAGTAATTTAAATATGATTTCTCATTTTCTTCATACAAACAGCTTATGAAGTAGGCAGTATTGATTTCCATTTTACGGTTGAGGAACCTTGAAGCTCAAAGAGGTTACCACTTACCTAATGTGACAGCTAATAAGTGGTTGTACCTGTGTGCTGGGCCTCTTAAACATATATTTAGCAGAGCATAATAAAAGCTAAAAGGAACTCTGATGGTGTAGTGGTTAAGACATCTGGCTGCTAACCAAAATCCTGGTGGTTTGAACCCGCCAGCCACTCCACAGAAGAAAGATGAGGCAGTCGGTATCCATAAGGGTTCACAGTCTTGGAAACCCAGTGGGGGTTGCTATGAGTCAGAATTGACTCAATGGCAGTGAGTTTGGTTTTGGTTTTTTATAATAAAAATTGATCTTCCCCAGTTGCATTTAGTTATATCCTTGTGTAACTAGAATATAAATTCCATGAGAGCAGGGATTTTTATCTGTTTTGTTCACTGATGTATTCTAAGCACTGCAGTGCTCAGTAGTAACTTGAATGAATGAATGACAATGTCAGCATAAGCATATATCAAACAGGAGCCTGTCAGAAAACAGATGACAAGTTCAAAAGGTGATTATGCAGAATATATTTACAAGATTCAGATAGGGTTACGAAAATGGGAAGATTCTACCACCCTTGGCTCAAGAGTTATTTGTGTCGAGAGAAATGTACCTCCTGACAACCTGTGGCCCAGCAGGAAGTGAGCTGGGGAAATAAACTTTCCCATTCTTGTCGGACTCTGCAAGCCAGCATGCACAGACGCCAGATGGTGCAGTCTGCAAAGGTCAGACCAACTTGCCATTTCTTTTACACCATAGCTATGGGCATCGGTGTATTTTTGTCATATTATTTAGTGACATGTTAAAAATTTCTATTAAATATATCTTTAAGTGTTTTACAAAGTGAAACTTCATTTGTTCTATGACCCCTATCATACATATAGAAGCAAATGGGAAGTCCTGTTTAATTCTACTCTCATGCAGTTAGATTTCACATTATTCTCAGACTTATAACTAATTCACCAAGCATGCCACATCTACTTTCTTGGATTCTTTTTTGTAACATGTAACATTCTTTTTTGTAACATACACAGGAGACTTGTATTTTGTAGCCTCCTGCTCAAAGACAGAGACACAAAGTTAGAAAAGTTCCACTTAGAGTTGCTTCTGGATGCAGGTCAGTACCTCAACACTAATTGTGACTTTAATCATAAAGACTTAATAATTTTCTCACATAAAAGAAAGTGTGAGAGTAGGTGATTCCAGGGTTGACTCAACCTTGAGGAATGTTAGGGCTGCCTCTGCCATCTTCTCATCCTAATCCCCACAGGATGGAAAGGGCAGAGTGAAAGGAAGCCTTTCGCTTTGCAAGGTTCTATGTAAATCTTGTGAGGGAAGCTTCCAGGAGAGGACCCATTAGATCTCAGATACCCCTTCCTAAAAATCACTAGCAAGAGGAATGGGATTACTACACCTGGTTTACACAGATCATATTCATCCCCTCAGCTCAGTTGGAACCTGCATTCTCTGGAATCAAAATACAGAGAAAAGCTCTAGGCTGATCTTCTAGCATTAATTTCCAGTCAGAGGTGCCTCAGCAGGCTTCTCAGTCAGGAAGCTACGGATTCCTTTTTCAGTGTTACCAAATCTGACTGCCTGCTCATGACTCGCTGTACAAACTGAATGCCTCATGCCCTGGTTTTGTCAGTTCTGAATTCAATCCATTTGTGTTTGTCTGACAGACAGAAGCTGAAACAGCTAAAACCCTAGCCACAGAGGCATCTGGGAGATGTAACTTGCAGCTTTTGAGCCTCTGCCCTTAAGCATGTTCTCTGAGTCTGTTACAGATCCATTTCATCTTACCTAGAAATAAAGAAGAGAAATCTTATTTTTCATGAATTCATATAGATGGCTTTGACTTTACTGCTTTTGTTAGTTGCCATCAGTTGATTCCAACTCAAGGTGACTACACGTGTGCAAAGTAGAACTGTTCCACAAAGTCTGTCTTCCAAGGCACCTCTGAGTGAGTTCGAACTACCAACCTTTTGGGTAGTAGCTGAGTGCTTAATCATTGCACCACCCAGGAACTCTGCTTTTATTAAATGACTTTTTATTTTGCTCAAATGTGACCATATCAAACTCATTGCCATGGACATGATTCCTACTCATAGTAACCATATAGGACAGAGAACTGCCCCTTAGGGTTTCCAAGGTATCAAATCTTTATAGAATCAGATTGCCATATCTTTCTCCCATGGAGTGGCTAGTGGGTTCGAACTGCCAGTCTTTTTCATCAGCAGTCAAATGCTTAACCACCATGCCATTAGGGCTCCTTGCTCTAATGTGAGAACTTATTAATGCAGTACTTTTTTTCTTACTGAGTAAGTTTTTCCTTTTTCTCAACATGAAAATATACTGTGTTATGTATTGTTTTACCTAACAGTGTCTACAATGATGAACTTGAGTATAGCAAGGATTGTGAGGCTGGCACAGAACTGGACACAGTTTTCATTCTGTTGTACATAGGGTCGCTATGAGACAGAGCCAACGGGATGGCACCTAACAACAGCAATCATATTTAGAATGCAGGTTGAGAGAAATTCAGAAATATTTTTTTTCTTTTTTGTTTTGAAATTAACTCTAAAGTTAATTCAGAACCTAATAATCTTTCAACATTGCTTGAATACCAGCCATCTGAGAAGAAAAAGAAATCATAGTCTTCCTTTCAGGAAAACAACCAAGAATCCCAAAGCACAATCTTATTGCACAGTAACTCCTCTGATAATAGCATATAGAATTCTCTACTTGCCTGCTAACCAGACGGTTGGTGGTTCAAACCCACCAGCCACTCCTCGGAAGGAAGGTTGGGCAATCCTACTTCCATAGTGATACTGCCTCGGAAACCCAAGGAGGGGTCGCTATGAGTCGGGGCCGACTCGACGGCACATAACAACAACAACAACAACCTTTCTACATTTGGAGACCTTCTATGTCAATCTATTTTCTCAATGTATGTATATTTCCTTTTGTATTGTAAGTAGCTCTAGTGGCGCATTGCCTAAGGCATTTGACTGCTAACCAGAAGGTTGATGGTTCAAACCCAAGAGCCACTCCTCAGGAGGAAGACAAAACAATCTACTTTTATAAAGATTTACCCCCTCAAACCCAATGGGGATCTCTGTGAGTCAAAATCGACTCGATGGCAGTGAGTTTGATTTGTTTATTATATTTGGCAGTTTCAGTATTAAGCTCCAAATTATCAGAAGCTTCTTATTACTTCAGTTTTTATAACTGCCACCCCAAAACCATTCAAAAGATTCCAAAAATTAATCTGAAGTTAAAATCCTCAATTATTAAAGTAATATGTCATGTCTTTCAATGTGAAAATTCCCAGTGGAAGTTTTACATAGAAAAGTTTTATAATTCCTTGTAACTTTCACAATATTTATTGTATAATATTTCCAAAAAATAATACATAAAATGCAAAATCGCAATTGGAACACAGCATATCTCAGCCACAATTTCATTTATTTATATTTGTATAACCCTCAGTACTTAATAAGAAATTTCCAAGCATGTTTGGTCAACCCAAGAGATTTTATTTCCACACAAACAAACAGAGTACAGAATGTTGTAACCTTAGAAAGTTTTCATGTAGATGGCCAATGGTTAGTAAAGTTGGAGAATGCCATGCTTATGCTTGATTTGGAAGTCTTGGAAACCCATGGGGGTTGCTATGAGTCAGAGATGACTCAATGGCAGTGAGTTTGGTTTTGGTTTTTTATAATAAAAACTGATCCTCCACAGTTGACCATTAATGTGAGGGTTTATTTCTGGATTCTCAATTCTATTCCATTAACCTATATGTCTACTCTCGTCTGTCAGTTTGCTGAACTGCAGTAGCTTGCATGTTGCTCTGATACTGGAAGCTGTTTCACTGGTATTTCAAATACCAGCAGGGTTATCCAGTTCTTCTGGCCTCCTGGCAAAGGAGATAATTGTTCATTGAGGAAATTAGCCACACCCACACATTCCATTTCTTCCTCCTATTCTTCTCTTTCTCCAGGCAGTACTGTACAGCCTTGATTACTATACTTGTGTAGTTAAGATTTGAATTCAGAAAGTTTGAGTCCTCTAACTTATTCTTGTTTTTCAAGATTGTTTTCGGTATTCTGGGTCTCTTGAGTTTCCATATGAATTTTAGCATAAGCTTCTCAATTTCTCTGGTAGCATAGTGCCTAAGGCACTTGACTGCTAACCAGAAGGCTGGCGGTTCAAACCCACCAGCCACTCCTTGGAAGGAAGGTTCGGTATTCCTACTTCTGTAGTGATACTGCCTCAGAAACCCAAGGAGGGGTCGCTATGATTCGGGGCTGACTCGATGGCAAATAACAACAACAACAACAACTCAATTTCTATAAAAACAGGTACTTGGAATTTTGATGAATGTTGTATTGAATCTGTAGATCAATTTTGGGGAATATTGCCATCTTAACAATATTAAGTCTTCTGTATGTGACAATGGGATGCCTTTACATCTTCTGTAATTTCTTTCAACAATATTTCACAGGCTTCAGAGAATAAGTTTTGCACTGTTTTTTTCAAATTTATTCCTAACTATTTTTTAAGGCTATCTTGAATGGGATTGTTTTTTTAATTTCTTTTTTTTTTTTTTTATTGTTCATTGCTCAAAAAAACCCCACCAAACTCACTGCCATCAAGTCGGATCCGACTCATAGCAACCCCTCTTTGGGTTTCCGAGGCAGTATCACTATGGAAGTAGATTACCCAGTCTTCCTTCTGAGGAGTGGCTGTGGGTTTGAACCACCAGCCTTCTGGTTAGCAGTCAAATGCCTTAGGTGCTATGCCACCAGAGCTCTCCCTGTTCATTGCTGTTGTTGTAGTTATGTGCTGTCGAGTCAGACCCAATTCATAGTGACCCCTCCTTGGGTTTTCAAGGCGGTTTCACTACAGAAGTAGATTGCCCAACCTTCCTTCTGAGGAGTACCTGGTAGGTTTGAGCCACCAGCCTTCTGGTTAGCAGTCAAGTGCCTTAAGCACTATGCAACCAGAGCTCCCTATTCATTGCTAGTGTATAAAAATACAAGTGATTTTTATATATTGATCTTGTACATTGAAACTTCATTCAACTCATTTATTAGTTCTAGTACTTTTTTTAATGGATTCTTTAGGATTTTCTATAGACAAGATCAAGACATCTGGAAATAGAGTTTTACTTTTTCTTTTCTAGTCTGGATGTCTTTTATATCATTTTCTTGCCAAATTTCCATGGCTAGAACTTCCAGTTTGATGTTGGATAGAAGTAGCAGATATTCTTGTCTTACTTCTGACTTTAGGGTGAGAGCATTGTCCCTCATCGTTAAGTATTGTGTAAGTAGTACATGTTTCCTGTGTTTCTTAATTTTTTTTTCAAAAATAAGCAGATGCATAAATGTTTTCTTCTCTTCCCCTTCTTTCATATTCCAAAGATAGCATTAATACTCTTTTATACTTTGCTTCTTGCATTTAACACTATATCTAAGAAATCACTCCCTTATCAGTTCTTAGAGATTGTCTTCATTGTTTTATCAGCTACATGACATTCCATAGCCTGGATCTACCATATTTCCTTCAACAAATATCCTGTGTTTGGACATTAGATAGTTTCCGGTATTTTGCAATTTTAAATAATGATGCAATAAATAACATTATGCATAGGTATTTTTGTATCATTGGACATGTATCTTCAGTGTAAATACCTCGAAAATAATGCCAGCCAAGCAAGCTGCCATCTAGATGCAACGATGGGTCTCTCCTCATCAAGAGCAAAGAAGAAAGAAGAAAACCAAAATTAATGGAAACAATCAGTCCTCGCAACTGTTAAACCATCTGATCTGTAACCTATACAACTATGAGACCAGAACTAGATGGTGCCCAGCTACCACTGTCATCCACTTGGAAGGGATGTAGGAGATCCTGCATAGAGAGGGAGAACAATGTGGAACAAAAGTCAAAATCATTTGGAGGCAAAAAAAAAAAAAAAAGGTTAGGACCAGGTTTGCTGGTCCAATAGAGCCTGGTGAAACCACTGAGACTATGGCCCCTAGCTGCCCTTCAGGTCTGGAATTGAACCCACACCTGTGGTTTCCAGCCAAACAAAGTACAGGCATGTGAGTTAAACATTTACCTCAAGTAGACACACGCCCTGGAGAGAACAATCATGGGAGAAGAAAGGGTTGCTTATGCACAGGGAGACAGCTCAGGGTGCATGGAGGGATGGACACTGGGAAGAGGTAACTATGGGGAGGAAGTGGGAGGGGAGCTGTTGCATTGTGGTAAACTGTGGTCAATGACATGAGACAAAGTATATGTGAACTGCTGTATAGAAAGTGAATTTGCTCTGTAAATGTTCACCCAAATCACAATAAATAATTAAAAATAAAGGTATTGCTAGCCAAAAAAAAAGATATATGCCAGATTTCTTCCATAGGGACTATACTGCTTTGAACTCTCACCAACAATGAGTGAGAAAGTATGTTTCTTCACAGCATCACTGACAGATGTACTGGCAAACTAATAAAATTTTGGCAATCTAATTTATGAATTATGGTATCTCAAAAATGTAATTTGCATTTCTCTTATTATAAATGTAGTTTAATATCTTTTCATATTTTATCTTTAAGGCCTATTTTTAGATCTTTTTTGCATGTTATCCTTCATCTGTTTTTTTCTATAGAATTTTTAGTTTATTTATTTCCTCTAAAATTCTTTATCTATTAGAGAGTTTTTAGCTCTTTATCAGTGACATACATTGTAAATACTTTCCGTCAGTGTGCCATTTGATCTTTTTATTTTTCTTGTGGTATTTTGTCATTTGTTTTGTTTTACCAGGCAAAATTTTTAAAGTCAAGTTTATCAGTCTCTCATACTTTTGGATTTTTAGTCATATTTAGAAACCTTTCCTCTACACCCAGGTTGTAGAGGAATTCACCTATGTTTTCTTTTAGTACTTGTATACTTTTTTTTTTTTTCTGTTTCAGTCTCTGATCCATTCAGAGTTTATTCTTGCCCATATTGTAAGGAATGGACCCCATTCTGCCTATTTTCCAAATAGCTATCCAGTTGTCACAGCACTACTCAAAAGATCCATCTTTAATGATTTGAGAATCAAAGATTCCATCTTTATCATATACTAAATTTTCATATGTACTTTGATCTATTTCTGAACTTTGTATTCTGTGCCATTTCTCTGTCTATTATGTTGTATTATAGTTTGTCTTCAGATTATAGTTTCTTTTCATTGATTTTCTAATTATTTTTTGCATATTTATTTTTCTATATGAACTTTAGTATCAACTTGTCTAACTAAAAAGGAAAAGAGTTAATATATTTATTTAGATCCTATTAATTTTATATATTAGGAGCTCTGGTAGTGTAGTGCCTAAGGCACTTGACTGCTAAGCAGAATGCTGGCAGTTCAAACCCACCAGCCACTCCTCGAAAGGAAGATGAGGCAATCTACTTCTGTAGTGATACTGCCTCAGAAACCCAAGGAGGGGTTGCTATGAGTCGGGTCCGACTTGATGGCACATAACAACAACAGCAACAATTTTATATATTAATTTAAGAAGAATTGAACATCTTGATGATGCTGGGATGCCCTATCCAAAAACAAGGACAATTTTTCCATTTATTCAAATGTACTGTTCCATTTACCCCAAAATTTAGATGCTTAAGAAACAACCATCTTGTGGATCAGAAATTCAGAAATGATTGACTGGGCAATGCTTCTGTTCCATGTGGTGTCAACTGTAATGCTCTGGAAAGCCCAAGGTAACTGAATGTGCTGAAAGGCTGATCTCAGTTGAACTGGTCTTCCCCTCCTATATTCTCAGGGCCTTTCCACTAGATATCTCCAGCAGGTTGGTGAGCTTATTATATTGTGGCTCAGTGCTCTAAGAGCCGAAGTTGTAAGAAACAGGAAGTGGAAGTTGTCAGTCTCTTAGTGCCTGAAACTCATACAGCATCACCTTTACTATATTAATGAAAGATTCAAGAGGAAGGTACATAGACCCTACTTTTCATTGGGGGAGTGTCAAACAATGTGTGGCCATGATTAATCTGACACTTTTACTTTTGTATTTTCAGGAATGTTTTATCATTTCTTTATATAAATTTTGCACACTTCTTGTTAGGTTGTGGTACATTGAATTACTTAGTGTGGTGTGGCTCTCTCAGCCATGGTCTTTGTGACTCCCACCAGATGACTGGGTGGAGCTATGCAAATGTAAGGTGCTGGTGGCCTACGAAGGTGACTGGATAACTTTGAGTAATGTACATAAGGTACGTGCCACCCTTGTGGGGGTGGGACCATGCAAATAAGGTGTATGAAACCCTAATGTGGGGATTGGTTAGTTTTATCATTCAGCTAGGATTAAAATGAGCCCTTCTAGAGGCAGAAGGGGTATTTGACTGCCATCAAGAAAGAAGAGGCCAAGGTGGAGTGGAGTGCTTCCTTGGACCCAAGATCCCTTCACTGGACCTCACTGGCAGAGACAACTGAGATGACCAGCTGAGGCACAGCAACAGTGGAAACAAGAGGCATGGGACAGAGCAGCTGGCTTGCCAGTCCATGGAGTGAGAAAGTTGAATGCCTTCGGGCAGGAGGGTTGCTTGTGCGGTGAGTTGCACCTAGGTGTACCTATCGGCAGAGCTAAAAGAACTACTTGTGCTAGCAGGGCAGAGACCAGGCCCAGAGGTCAAGGGCTGGAGAGATATGCCTGAGGGCATAGCAGAGGGGAGACTGTTTTGATTGAAGAATTGTGTCCTGAGAGCGTTCCTGAAACTGAATTGCTCTGGTGGTGTTGTGGATAAGGTGTTTGACTACTAATCAGAAAGCCAGCAGTTCAAACTCCCCACGGAAGGAAGATGGGGCAATCTACTTCCATAAAGATTTACAGCCTTAGGAACCCAATGGGAGTCACTATTAGTTGGGATTTACTCAGTGGCAGTGAGTTTTGTTTTGTTTTAATATTTCCCTAATAAACTCCATAATCGTGAGTATTGTCTATGAGTACTATATGGCTATTGTAACAAATTATCAAACCCAGCAGAGAAGTAGTGAGTCCTATGGGAGGTATGATTGGTGTCAAAATTGGTAAAAAGGCTGGAGGGTGAGGCATGTCTGGCATCATAGGAATAAGCCTTGGTGATTTGGTCTCCCCCTTGTGAAGTTAGAGGAGGTCAGGGGAGGATGGTGCCCCCATGTCATTTTTGCATAGCTTTATTACTGAGTAATTTGGTGTTTTTTCTTGCTCTTGTAAATGCACTTTTCCATTATATTTCATTGCGTTTTGTGAATATAAAGCCTATTACTTTTGTAGGATAATTTTATATCTTACTGACTTACTGAATATTGATTTTTTGAGTTGCTTTTGTAATTGATTATCACAATTTTTCCAAGTATAATACCATTCTGTCATCTGTAAATAGATATAATTTTATTTCTTTTTAAATTCTCAGGTGAATACTTGTTACTTTTTAAATCTAATTGCATTAATGTAATGATAAATAGTAGCAGTGTTAGTGAGCATGCATGTCTTGTTCCTAGCCTTATTGTGAATGCCTCAGTATTTTCCCTTTTAGTAACATGCTGGCATTTGTATTGAGGCATTATCATGTTAAGGAAGCATCAGTTCATTCATATTCTCTAAAAGGCTCTTATTAAGAATGGGTACTGAATTTATCAAAGATTTTTTTCAATATACATAGAAGTAGTATATATATTTTTCACCGTAGGAGCTCTGGTGGCGTAGTGCCTAAGGCATTTGACTGCTAACCAGAAGGCTGGCAGTTCACTCCTCAGGAGGAAGATTGGGCAGTCTACTTCTGTAGAGATACCACCTTGGAAATCCAAGGAAAGGTTACTACGAGTTAACTTTAGCAAGAACTTGTTAACTTTATTGTGAAATTTCCAAATATTCAATTATCCTTGCACTCCAATATAAATCTCACTGGTTGTAGACTATTATTTCCTTAATGTGGTACTGGAGTTTCTTTGCTAACTAATATTTTGTTTTTAAATTTTATATTAATATTCATAAATATTGCTCTAAATTTGTGTGTGTGTGTGTGTGTGTATGAGTGTTTTCTGCATCAGATTTAAATATACCTGATTCATTGAAAATTGAAAATTTTATTTTCTATTTCCTGAAATACTTTATTGAAGCACTCTGGTTGTGAAACAACAATCTGGGCCTTGTGCTTTCTGTGGGGTGGTTTCCTAATAACTTTCCCTGTCTCTTCTGTGGATGTTGGTCAATTTAACCTTTCTATCTCTAATGGCATAAATTTTGGTAAAACTTTTTTTTCTAGAAAATTATATATTTCATTTAGATTTTCAAATTTATTTGCATAGAAGTCTCAGGATTCTTAGATGACCAAAATAGGAAACTTAAATTTTAAGAGAAATTTTGAGATAACAGAGATTCTGTGTGTTCAACTAGGAGCTCTGGTAGCCTAAGGCACTTGACTGCTAATCAGAAGGCTGGCGGTTCATACCCACCAGCCACTCCTCGGAAGGAAGGCTGGGCAATCTACTTCCATAGTGATAACTGCCTCCGAAACCCAAGGATGAGTCAGGGCCGACTTGACAGCACGTAACAACAACAACAACAATATGTGTTCAACTATGTGGTGAATTTTTTTTTTTCTTTTCTTTGTTTGCATCACTGTAGCAATATATTCGGATCAATGAAGTCATATTTAAATGCAAAATTCAGAAAATGAAATTTATAACATTTTAATTTAATTGTCTTAAAGCAATTAAATTCAGTATATTTGGTGTTACTGACCATCGTGCAAATAGTAAATTTATAACTGTTAGCATTCAGTCCATATAGTCATCTGACTGGGTCTCATACACCTGCTTAAACCAAACAAAACCAAGCTCACTGCCGTTGAGTGGAATCTGACTCATAGCGACCCCTCCTAGGGTTTCCCAGGCAGTATCCCTACGGAAGTAGATTACCCAACCTTCCTTCCCAGGAGTGGCTGGTGGTTTTGAACTGCCAGCCTTCTGGTTAGCAGTCTAATGTTTTAGGCACTATGCCACCAGAGCTCCTTACACCTGCTAAGGAAGATTAAAACAAAATTTGTTTCCTGTTTAATCATTGGATATGCCCAATTAAGAAAACTCTGAAACTTATAAGCAGTAAATTTAAAGTAATTAGTTTCTCTTTTATTTATACAACTTGTATAGACTCGTGGTCAGAGTAGCCTGAAAAAATAAAGCTTTATTATACATATTTTTTAAATAATCATGCCTACAACTTCACAGCAAAAACACTAATAACACAATGAAAAAAATGGACTAAGGACTTGAACAGACACTTCCACTAAGAAGATACTCATTTAACCAATAATTACATGAAAAGATGTTCAACATTATTAGCCATTGTGCTTGTTGCTAGGAATTTTTTGGTGTGTTAGACATGTAAATGAAAACTACAGTAAGATACCACTTCATCCCTATTAGAATGCATTGATTAGAAAGATATACAAAAAACCCTTGCTGGCAAAGTTGTGGAGAAACTGGAACCCTCATCCATTGATAGTGAACAAGTAAAATGATATAGCGACTATATAAAACATTCCTCAAAAAAAAAAAAAAAAGGAACCTAGGATTACCATATGACCCAGCAATCCAAATCCTAGGTATATATATAGAAGAAATGAAGACAGGAACTCAAACAGAAACCTATATACAAATGTTCATTGTAGCACTTTTCACAATACCCAAAATTTGGAAACAACTGAAATGTTAGTCAACACATGAATGGATAGGCAAATGTGGTATGTACATACAATGATTATAATGTAGCTATAAAGAGAAATGAAGCCCTGATATATGCCACAACACGGATGAACCTTGAAAACATTATTCTGCATGAAATCAGTCAGTCAAAAAAGGCAAATACTGTATTATTTCACTTACCTGAAATAAACAAATATATTGAAACTGAAGGTTATTAATCGTTTTCAGAGCTTGGAGGGAGAGGGAAGGGGGATGTTTATGTTTGGGAGCCTTGAGTTTATGTTAATGGAATGTTTTGGATAAGGATAGAGAAAATGTTGGCACAAAATGAAAAGATAACTGATGTCATTGGATTGTAAATGTGGCAGACAGTTTGATGTATATGTTTTCATCACAGTGAAAAAAAAATACATACATATATACTTATAAAAAAACCAAACTCACTGGTGTCAAGTCGGTTCCAAGCGACCTCTCCTTGGGTTTCCCAGGCAGTATCTCTATGGAAGTAGATTGCCCAGCCTTCCTTCTGAGGAGTGGTTGGTGGGTTTGAACTGCCAGCCTGCAAAAACGACAAGGAGGCCACATGTTCTGACCTCCTCTAACCCTACAAGGGGAAGGCAGGATTACCAGCAGTAACCCAAGGCCTATTACTGCCAGGCCAGACATGTTGCCTCCCTCCAGTCCTTTCTCCAACCGTTCCTCCCAGAGCACCCACCACCTCTCTCCTGGGTTCGATAATTCACTGCAGTGGCCACACAGAACTCACAGATTATGGGGTTTATTAGGGAAGCACCAGGCTACAACTCAAGTCCAGGAAGAACGCTCAGTCTCTCTCCCAGCCCACCGTCCCTCAGCCAAGAGTCTCTCACAGTCTCTTTCTCAGCAGTGCTGGTCCCTCGGCGTCTCACTCAGTGATGCGTGACTCTTGCGGCTCTTTCTCAGCAGCACGTGTCTCTTTCAGGGGTGCGTGTCTCTTTCGGCAGCACGTCTTCCTCCACCAGCAGTCAGAGAGAGTTCTGCCTCCAGGGGGCCTCCTTTTGAGCCTGGAAGGGTGGTCAAACTAGCCAATCATAGCATCAGAACTCTAAGCACGTGAGAGAGAGTGGGAACTTCCCAGAACATTGTATTGTGCCACGCCCAACAGAAATAATCCAGGTGGGCGACTTTAAAATCAGGATCTCCTCAGTTGCTAATAGCAATTCCCACCTTGGAGTTTACAAAGACTTATGGGTAGAAAAGCCACACTAAGTAATTTACTACACCGCACAGCCTTCTGGTTAGCAGTCCAGTGCTTTAGACACTATGCCACCAGAGCTCATATATATGTATGTACATGTGTATATGTATTTGTGTATGTGTATATGTTTATATATATGTGTGCATGTGTGTATACATATATGTGTGTGTGTTAAAATGTTCAAATTGAATCTTGCATTCTTCTTGGCCACTTCTTGAGATATCAGTGAATTAAGAACTGTTCTTTTCCTTTGTTGTTATCCCTCAAAGGAGACGATTGAGTTACTTGTTCTCATCAGTTCTTGTACACTATCATCATCAATCACTGAAAACTCTTCTTTAATCTTATTATCTATTACTTTTTAACTTCGTTCCTACTCCCCTTCTCTGTCCTCCATCATTCTGTGGAATATTATGTAAATAATTTTGTCCTAGTTTGGGTTCTGTCGGAAACAGAGAAGGATGTAAGGACAAACAGGATATTTGGATAGTACAGGAAATAGCAAAAGAGAAGGAGGGAAATGAGAAAGGAAAGGGAAGCCGGGCAGTAAATGATGTATTATGAAGCCTACTCTATTTTAGGCAAATGGAGCTTAATCCCACAGTAACATGGGACACATATGCTTCCAAGTTATCTCACCTGGTGCAAAGTATTCATTAGTAATTGGTTGAGGTCTGCTCCTCGGTCTGTTAATCCCCACCACTTCCACCCTGCCCTGCACTAGGAAGAGAAGTTGTGGTTTGAAGAAGACCTGAAGGCAAAGAGATGTAGAAAATGATAGCTTGAAGTTGACTGGGAACACTGAAGTGAAAAGATTCAAGACACACAGGCAGGGTACCTACATGTTCTTACAAGTTTTATTTGAATATATTATAATAAGGGGTCCCTGAGTTGTGCAAACAGTTAAAGCTCTTAGGCTGCTAACCAAAAGGTTGGAGATTTCAGTCCATCCAAAACTGGCTTGAAAAAAAGCCTGGCAATCTACTATTGAAAAACCAGTATGGAGTACAGTTCTCTGAAATATATGGGGTCGTCATGACTTTGAATATGCTGGGCTACTAATCGAAAAGTCAGTGGTTCAAACCTACCAGCTGCTCCACTGGAGAAAGATGTGGCAATCTGCTTCCACAAAAATTTATAGCCTTGGAAACACTATGGGGCAATTCTACCCTGTCCTTTAGGGTGTCTGTGAGTAGGAATCAACTCAACAGCAATGGCTTGGTTCTGACTTGGAATAGACTCAATGGTAGTGGGTTTTTTCTGGTAATAACGCATACTTTTTTTGCCAATTTATATAAATCATATCATTTTGGATAATGCTTTCTTTTCACCTCAATATTTAAAGACCTATCCACATACATGTAAATACCTCCTCTCTATTGTTTCTAAAGCCTGCAAAATGCTCAACTGTGGGGAGTCCACATTGTACCCACCCAATTCTCCAGTGTTTCATGTCCAGATGGCTTCCAAATTCCCATTGTCACAAGCAAAGCTGTGATAAACATCTGTGCACTCAACCCCTTAGGAGTCTTTGAGATAATTGTTATGGGATGACTGCCAGGAGTGGAATTTCAGGGTCAATGGGCAGCATATACATAATTTTACTGAGTTCTGCCAGATGGCACACAAGAATGGCTACCCTAATAAGCCCACTTCTTAGCTAGTAATTGACATTTAGATTTTGCCAGTCTAATTCCTGTTGCCATTGAGTCAATTTTGACTCATAGAGACCTTATAGGACAGAGAACTACCGCATAGGATGGCCAAGGTTGTAAATCTTTACAGAAACAGGCTTCCACACCTTTCTTCCATGGAGCAGCTGGTAGGTTCAAAGTGTGGATCTTTTGGTTAGTAGCTGAGCACTTTAGCCCCTGCACCACCAGGGCTCCTTCAGCAAGTGTTGTTGTGGTTGTTGTTATGTCCCGTGGAGTCAGACTTGACCTCCTTGGGTTTCTGAGGTGGTATCACTACGGAAGTAGATTGCCCAACCTTCCTTCTGAGGAGTGCCTTGTGGGTTTGAACCACCATCCTTCTGATTAGCAGTCAAGTGCCTTAGGCACTACACTACCAGAGCAAGTGTTAGAGAGTATAAAATCCAACTGAAAAGCAAATGAGAAAAATGTAAGGAGAATATCATGATTTTGATGAAGAAAAGATGGATTGTATCTTTAAAACTAAATGGTTTCAATAGTGTAGTGGGAAATGAACTGAGATGGAAGATAGTTTTTGATGATGAGCAATTCAGGAGCTAAGTAAAAACTCTGTACCTTTATAGGGAAAAATGTAAATTGCAAACTGTGGAAAGTATTTGCAATATCTGTGAAAGAAAAGAAGAATCAAGAGATGAACAATTTCCGGTATATGGTAAACAAAAATAAAAAATCCTAATAATAAAATAACTTTGAAATATAAATTTAAAAATAAAAGTTGTAAAAATGGGCAAAGTTGTAAACAAGCCCATCACAGAAGAAAAAAAATTTCAAAATGGTCAGTAAACACATTGAAAAATTGCTAAAATTCATTAGTAATAAAAAAAAAAAAAATTAGACCCACAATGAGATACCATTTCCTACACACCAAACTGCCAAAACATATACTCTGATATAGGAACTGTTGAAATGTTGGGAAGCCTGTTGTGTGCTGTCAAAGGTGACTAACTGAGCAACCTGATAGGGCAGAGTAATACTGCGCCATAAAGTTTCTAAGGCTGTAATCTTTACAGAAGCAGAGAGCCACATCATTCTCCCTCAGAACTGCTGGGATATAGTCCATGCAAAATCTCATATAATGTTGATAGGACTGTAAATTCACAGCTGGTGAAGTCAAAGATAAACAAATCCTTTGACTCTGGAACTGAACTCCTTGCTATTTTTATAGAAATGGATATTCTCTATACATGTGTGTGAATGTTCAGAGTAGCACTGCTTATAATAACCCAAACTAGAAAAAAATCTGAAGTATCTATCAAGGATACCCTGGAAAATAAATTGTGGTATAATCATAAAATTATATACTATGCAGCAATGAAAATGAATGGTGTACTATGCTGCAATAATAACCTTAAAAAGACACAAGAAACGTCATGCTCAGATCCTGTCCCTGCCACCAAAGTGAGTCCACCCATCAGAAACAATGTGCATAATGAAAGAAACAAGACTTAAAAAAAAAAAAAAAAACGAGTACCATTCCATTTACGTAAATTTCAAAACAGGCAAAGAAAAGTTATTGTTTAAGAATGGACACAGGTGGTGAGACTATAAAGCAAAGAAAGCATGACAAGAACAGATATATGCACGCCGATGTTCATCGCAGCACTATTTACAATAGCCAAAA
>NW_006921712.1:4055844-4066008 GCF_000298275.1 Orycteropus afer afer
GTCTGTGCAGTCTTTCTGCCTAGTCCACCATCTTGCCGGAACCTCTGGTCCTTTCTTTCTTGTCTTTTTAATGAACTTTTACTTTCTTCATATGTGATATCCTTGATGTAATGCCACGGCTCATCTTGTCTTCAGTCTTTGGTGTTCAGTGCATCAAATCAGTTCTTCAGATGGTCTCTAAATTGAAGTGGGATGTACTCTAGGTTGTATTTTGGCTTTTGTAGACTTGTTTTCATTTTGTTCAGCTTCAGCTTAAATTTGCATATGAGCAATTAATGGTCTGTTTCACAGTCAGCCCCTGGCCTTGTTCTGACTGATGAACCTCATCTCTTTCCACAGGTATACCTGTGTATTGATTGATACCTGCGTATTCCATCTGACAAGGTTCATGTGTATATTTGTGTGCTAGTTAACTTTAAGTGGCCTGGTTGAGTGGCTGGGCAAGTGGATGTAGTATTCCCCATGAAGAGACTGGTAATCAACTCCATAGTGGAATCTACTGTGAGCAGCCTTAGGGATGTGATCTGCTTCCTGTATATAAGGAGAATGCTTGGGGAATGGTCTCTAGCTTGTGGCACGCTTGAACCCTGCATATAGCCATGTCATTGTTCGGCAGCCTGCCATGCTCTGCCAACCTTGGGATTGTCAATGCACTTGAATTAATGTCCTGCCGTGTGGTTTGATAACATTGGGACTGTGCCTTTTTACTTGTGAACCTTGGACTTGTCAGTCTCAGCAGCCAGCAACTTCTGAGTGAAGAAAAGCCTCTAGTTCCAGTGGACTGGGAGCAGGAGGCAGAGCTGAAGCTTTAGCCCAGCCTCTAAAGCCTGGCAATTTGAACTTGGACTTAAAGCCTCCAAACTATAAGAGAATAAACTCCTGTTTGTTCAGCCATCCCATTTGTGGTTTATTCTTGTCAGAGTAGTACTAGGTAACCAAAACAATTTGCCATTCATTTTGTTGATGAAAGGTATTTGCAATGAATCAGTCTTTGGTCATTGCAAAATTCTCATGTGATCTCTGGTATCATTTCTATCGCCGATGACATAATTTCAACTATCAATGTTTCTTTGTTTCCAACCCTATCATTCCAATCACCAGAAATTATCACTGCATCTTTTTTTTTTTTTTAAATTTTTTATTGTGATTTGGGTGAAAGTTTACAGAGAAAATTCATCTTCCATACAGCAGCTCACAAAACTTTGTTTCATGACATATTAATGCATCTTGATTGCATGTTTGGTCAATTTCAGAACTGCAGAAGTTGGTAAAAATCCTCAGTTTCTTCATCTTTGGCTTTAGTGGTTGGTGCACAAATTTGAGTAATAGTGGTATTGATGGGTCTTCCTTTTTAGGTGTACAGATAGTTTCCTATCACTGACAGCATTGTACTTCAGGATAGGTATTTAAACACTCTTTTTGTCAATGAATGTGATGTCATTCCTCTTCAATTTGTCATTCCTGGCATAGTAGACTGCATGTTTGTCTGATTCAAAATGGCCAAAACCAGTCCATTTCAGCTCACTAATGCCTAGGATAGCTATTTCTACACTTTCCATTTCATTTTTGACAATGTCCAATTTTCCTAGATTCATCCTCTTTCCATTCCACCTTCTGATTATTAATGAATTTTTGCAGCTGTTTTTTCTCATTTTGAGTCATACCACATCAGCAGATGAAGGTGTCTAAAAGCTTTACTCCATCCACATCATTAAAGTCACCTCCTTTGAGCAGGTACTCTTCCTCAGTTGTATTTTGAGTGCCTCCTAGTCTGATGGCTCATCATCTGGCACTATATCAGACAATGTTTCACCACTATTCAGAAGGTTTTCAGTGGCCACCTCTTTCAGAAGTGGGCCTCCTTGTCGTTCTTCTAGCCTGTCTTATTCTGGAAGCTTTGCTGAAACCTGTCCACTATGGGTGACCCTGCTGGTATTTGAAATACCTGTGGCATAGCACCCAGCTTTACAGCAACATGCAAGCCACTACAGTACAATAAAATGACAAATGAGTGATGGATTCCTGGCATAATAGGCCATGTTATTGTCCAATTCAAAATGGTTAATACTGTAATTCAGCTCACTAATGCCTAGAATATCGATCTTCAAACATGCCATTTCAATTTGAACAACTCAATATTTCTAGATTCATACATCTTACAATTCACATTAAGATTATTAATGGATGTTTGTAGCTCTTCTCATTTTGAGTCATGATACATCTGCAAATGAAGGTCCTAAGAGCTTTACTCCATCAACATCACAAGGTAGAGTCTACTTTGAAGAGGTAGCTCTTCCCCAGTCATATTTGGAATGCCTTCCAAACTGAAGGGCTCATCTGGCACTATATTGTTGTTGTTTTTATGTGCCATAGAGTTGGACCCCACTCACAGCAACCCCTCCTTTGGGTTTCCAAGGTGATATCACTATGGAAGTAGATTGCCCAACCTTCTTTCCGAGGAGTGGCTGATGGGTTTGAACCGCCAGCCTTCTGGTTAGCAGTCAAGTGCTTTAGGCACTATGCTACAAGAGCTCCTAACACAACATTTTGCTACTATTCATAAGATTTTCACTTATGAATAGATTTTTTTTTTTTTTTAAGAAATAGATCACCAGGCCCTTCTTCCTAGTCTGTCTTAGTCTGGAAGCTCCACAAAACCTGTACACCTGTAAACCTGTACATCTGGGTGAACCTGCTGGTATTTAAAATACAGTTGGTAAACTGCCAGATGAGTGGTGGTCTATTCTTTTAAGCCACTCAATTTGTTGTACTTTATTATGCAGCCCTGGAAACTAATGCCCTGGGTATCATAAAAAGTTAATATGCTCGATAGCTAACCAAAAGTTTGGAGGTTCAAATTTACCCAGAGGTACCTTTGGAAGAAAGATCTACTGATCTACATCCAAAAAATCAGCAAAAAATCAGAAAACCCTATGGTATGGAGTACAGTTATTTGACACACATGGATGGCCAGAAGTTGGAATCAACTCTACATCAGCTGATTGTTGTGGTTATTGTTAGGTACTGTGGAGTTAGCTCCAACTTAACAGCAGTCTTATGCATAAAAGAACAAAACGTTGCCTGACCTATAAAATCATTCCTATGTTTGAGCCCACTGTTGTAGCCACTGTGCTAATTTATTTTATTGAGTGGCTTCCTTCATTTTACTGACCCTCTACTTTACAAATCATGGTGTCTTTTTCAGTGACTAGTACACTCCTGATAATATGTCCAAAGCAAGTGAGACAAAGCCTCATCATCCTCAATTCTGAAAAGCATTGGCTGTACTTTCTCCAAGGCAGATTTGTTTGTTTTGGCATTCCATGATGTATTCAATATTCTTTGCCAACACCACAATTCCTAATGCATGGATTCTTTGGTCTTCTTTTTTTTTCATTGTCCAATTTTTGCATGTATATGACGTGATTGAAAACACCAGGACTTAGGTCAAGTAAACATTAGCCATCAAAGTGACCATTTAAAGAGGTCTTTTGCAGCAGATTTGTCCAATGCGATATGCCATATTATTGATTTCTTTACCATTGCTTCCATGGTCATTAATTGTTGATTCAAGAAGAATTAAATCCTTGACAAATTCAATTTCTTCATCTTGTACCATGATGGTATTTATTTGTCCATTTGTAAGGATTTTTGTTTTCTTTATATTCATGTGTAATCCATAATGAAAGCTATAGTCTTCCATCTTCATCAGTAAGTACTTCAAATCATCTTCACATTCTGTAAGCAAGTTATGTCATCTCTATATCTCAGGTTGTTAATGATTCTTCCTACAATCCTGATGCCATGTTCTTACATAGCCCAGCTTCTCAAATTATCTGTTCAGCACACTTATTTTGATTTTGAACTGTGTAGTATCTCTTAATCTATATACAAGTTCTGCATGACCACTATTAAGTATTCTGGAATTCCATTTCTTTGCAATGGTATCCATAATTTATACTGATCCACAAAGAAAAATGCCTTTGAGTAGTTAATAAACCATGAGTAAACATCTTTCTGATATGCTCTGCTTTCAGCCAAGGTCCATCTAACATGAGCAATGATATCCCTCATTCCACATCCTCTTCTGAGTCTAGCTTGAAATTCTGGCAATTTCCTGTCAATATACTACTTGTCTTAGATCTCAAGTGCTGCTATAACAGAATGACCACCATTTGATGGCTTTAACAAACAGAAATGTATTCTCTTTCAGCTTAGGAAGCTAGAAGTCTGAGTTAAGAGTGCCAACTCTAGGAGAAGACTTTCTTTGTGTGTGCGCCTCATGTTCCTAGGATGATTCCAGTGCAGGGATTGTGGGTCCAAAGGACACACTCTACTCCTGGCTCTTTTTCTTGTTGGTACTCCTTCTCTGCTCCCTTCTCACTCCTTTAATCTCTTGTAAAATAAAATGTGTGAGAGAGTAGGACTTCCAGTAAGATGGAAGAATAGGCAGACAAGTGACACAGACCCTCTTCATCAAAGAAAAGAAAAACCAACTGACAGAGATACAGAAGATAATCCAGGAGCCCTGATCTTTGACAGGAACTATACAGAAGTGGATTAGGCACCAAGTAGTGGAAAAACCTGAATGAGAACAGTGAATACAGAGATGGTTGGAGCTGCAGACTGTCAGCTACTCTGACAGAACCAACAGCCTTAATATTTCCAAGTGGTGTTGAGACCTGACCATTGACCTAAAGATCAGCCCTGGTAACCAAAGGCTGCAGGGATGACTGCACTGGTGACCTATGACTAGGAAGGGAAACAGCAAGAGGGACACAACCTAAGCTGTTGACTTTCTGCTGTCCGGAGGGTGCAACCATTTTGATTGTTTACATGTGGCAGCCATTTTGGATATATAAAGTGACCAAGGGCCCATCCATTTTGAATGTTTACAAGTGGTGGCCATTTTGGATATTTCAAGTGACCGAGGGTGCAGCCATTTTTAATGTTTACACGTGGCAACTATTTTGGATTTTAAAGTGATAGCATTCTCATTCAGATTCCAGGGACCTAAGAAATGGCTCCTCTGTTTGCCAAGTTTGGCAGGGACATATGAGAGCCTGACAACAGGAAAGGAGACAGGTGGTGAGTGTATAAGTGCTGTGAACTAGTGAATAGAGGAGCACAGTACCCTGCTTACATAGATAGCATTCAAACAAAACAAAGAAAATGAAAATCATGGGCAAGTCACTCCAACATAAAATCACCAATTAAATATAAACACAAAAATGTCACAATGCCTCTGAGACAACAGAGCATCACAGTCCACACAAAGAAGTAAGATAAAACAAGAGAAAAAAAGAGACCAGGATACAGATCCAAAACACACCCCTAAGAACAGGCAGCATTGGAACTCCCTGATAAGGAATTCAAAATAATTATATTCAGGTATTCCAACAAATGGAGAGACAGACCAAGGAAAACAGAGAAAACCCTCAAAGAATTTTGAAATAAATTGACAAAATAAATGAATATTAGAAATGATACAAAGTCTACACAGAGAAATCCAGAAGATTAATACTAAATTTTCAGAAATAGATAAAACATAGAATGGGTAAAGGAGCAGAATTGAATCAATGGAAGACAGAATTAGGGAGACTGAAGGCAAATACATGATGCCTTGAAAAGGGATCAATCAGAAAAATGATCAAAACAAAATGAAGAAAGGCTAAGGTTCATGTAGGATACCATCAAAAGGAATAACCTACCTGTAATCAGAATTCCAAAACAGGAAGAGACAAATAAAACCACAGAAAAAAATTGTTGAAGATTTGTTGGAAGAGAATTTTTCTGATATGATGAAAGATGAGAATATATCCATTCAGGAAGTCCAGCGAACCCCAAACAGGACAGACCCCAAAAGAAAATCACCAAGACATATCATCATCAACCTTACCAAAACCAAAGACAAAGAAAAAAGCATGACAGCAGCATGGGAAAAATGAAAATTACCTACAAGGGGCAATCAATAAGACTAAACTAGGCAAAGGAGAATGAAGAAAACCAAAATTAATGGAAACAATCAGTCCTAGCGACTGGTACACCATCCAATCTGCAGCCTATACAACTATGAGACCAGAAGAACTAGATGGTGCCTGGCTACCAATGTCAACCACTTGGAAGGGGACCTATGTAAGACATCCTGGATAGAGAGGGAGAACAATGTGGACAAAATTCAAAATCATATGGAGAAAAAAAAAGGGGAGGAACCAGGTTTGCTGGTCTGATAGAGCCTGGTGGAACCACTGAGACTATGGCCCCTAGCTGCCCATCAGGTCTGGAATTGAACCCACACCTGTGGCTTCCAGCCAAGCAAAAGACAGGCATATGAGTTGAACATTTACCTGAGGTAGATACACTCCTTGGAGAGAACAATCATGGGAGAAAGAAGGGCTGCTTATGCACCAGGGGACAGCTCAGGGGGCAGGAGGGCATGGAGGGATGGGCACAGGGAAGAGCTTATTATCAGGAGGAAGAGGGAGGGGAGCTGTTGCATTGTGGTAAATTGTAGTCAATGTCATGAGACAAAGTATATGTGAACTGCTGTATGGAAAGTGAATTTGCTATGTAAATCTTCACCCAAATCACACACACACAAAAAAAGACTAAGCTTGGATTTCTCAACAGAAACCATGCAGGTGAGAAGACAATGGGATGGTATATATAACACACTGAAAGAGAAAAATTTCCAATGAAGAATTATGTACCCAGCAAAATTGTCCCTCAAATATGATGGCTAAATTAGATTTCCAGATAAGCAGAAATTAAGGGAATTTTTTAAGACCAGACCAACCTTACAAAAGATGCTAAAGAGAGCTTTTTGGACAGAGAAGCAACAATGACCAACAACAATTGACCATTAATACACATGATGATATAACCCAGAAATCAATCCAACTATGCAAGTATCCAAAGTAAAGAAGCCTACAAGATTGTAAACAGGGAACCAGAGACATCAATTGACAAATGAGGACAACTACAAACCAAAATGAGGGAAAAAATTATGTCATTACAGAACTTCTAGATGGTAGGGAAGTCACGACAACTAAAAGATACAACAGACTGTTCTAAACTTGGGAAGAAAACTATAAATCATAAGTTAACCTCAAAGAAAAATGATAACCTTCACATCAAAATAAAAAAGAGGACCAGCACAAATATTTAGCAAATACTAAAACAATAGCAATGAAGGAAGTGATAACACAATTCATAAAACGAACTCAGCATAGAAAATTATATGGAACAAAGAAATCAACACTATGAAAAAGCACATAACAAAAATGACAGCAACAAATTCATATTTGCCAATAATTACATATCTGGCAAGGGACTTATCTCTAAGATTTATAGTGGAAGAGTGTATGACCAAACTATGGTACATACACATACTCAAATGCTATGCAGTACTAAAGAATAATGTAGAGTCTGCAAAACACCACATAATATGGGTGAACTTGGAGGACATTACGCTGAGTGAAATAAGTCAATCACAGAAGGATAAATATAATGTTAGTTCATTGTTGTGGAGGGTCAAGGAAAGGTTTATATACAGAGGGAAACTTTGTTGGTTACCAGGGATGGGAGAGGAGGGGAGGGAGCACTGCCAAAAAAAAAAAAAAAAAAAGTACTCTAGACCAAGTATTGGGAGCTCTGGTAGCATAGTGGCTAAGGCACTTGACTGCTAACCAGAAGGCTGGTAGTTCAAACCCACCAGCCACTCCTCAGAAGGAAGGTTGGGCAATCCTACTTCCATAGTGCTACTGCCTCGGAAACCCAAGGAGGGGTCGCTATGAGTCAGGGCTGACTCGACGGCACATGACAACAACAACAACAACAGACCAAGTATAGATTCAGCTGAGGCTTATCTTGCACAGACACCAGTGATACAAAGTACCTGCAGTCCTTACAGAAACAGTAGAAGAGAGACAGAGTAATCCCTCATAGACAACCAGACAATATGGGAGAGAGATCCAACAGATCTACTGTCTCAAGACCATAGTATTGAGGGACACCAGACTTAACTGGGACAACAAAATACATAAAAGCATTGCTCCACATCCCACATTGGCGAGTAGCAACTGGGGTCTTAAAAGCTTTCAAGCAGCCATCTAAGATGCAGCTAACAGTGTCCTAGTGTTGGAAATGAAGAATGCAAAAAAAAAAAAAAACATTTAGAAGCAATCAGCCATAGGACTTGATGGCCCTCTAGACCAGAACTAGATGGTACCCAGCTACCAATGTCAGGAAAGGATCAATTCTGGAGATCCTGGATAGAGTGGGAGGGAAAACATGGAACAAAATCCAAAAACACAATAATTATCAGAATTACTGGTCAGATGAAATCTGGTGAGATTCCCAATATTATGGCCTTGGAATACATTCTATGCCTGGAGTAAAACTCACCCCCAGGGACAGTCTCTCACCCCAATAGTTAACAAGATGTACACGCAGACCACTCAATCCAGGATGATGCACCCATATACTCTATAGTAATACATCCCTTAGAGCAATAGACCATGGGACACCAGAGGACCAACATTCAAACTGAGGAAATGCAGAACAAACAGGAGTGCATAAATATGAAGGGCACAGGGGGAGGGTTACAGGGTAGGGAGGGGAGGAGACTGGGTTAGGGTTGGACATGGTGAATGGGGAATTAAACTAAATGTACATGTTACGTTGAATGTAACAAAGCTCCTAAAATTTAAAAAAAAAAAAAATTGACCCATCTCACTTTAGTTTTGTGTATTTCGCTGTACATAAATTATGCTTCAATAAAATTCATTTAAAAAAAAAAAGATAAAATGTGTGGTAGGCCACTCCCCAGGGAAGCTCCCCTTACATCAGATCAGGATTGTGATGGGACTAAGAGTGTTGCAACCAACCCTAAATCTTAATCCCTTTGCACCTGACCACCTTATCACACCAGATCACATCATGTATCATGATATGTATCATTACATATCTGCCACATTACATCATTACTTAATTTCTAAACCACCAAGAATCATAGCCAAGCCAAGTTGCCACAAATTTTGGAGGGACACAATTCAATCTCTGACACTACTGCAATCATTTTTTAATTATCTGCAGTAAAATTTTGCTAGCCTGTGATATTAATGATACTGTTTAATAACTTCTACATTCTATTTGTTGTTGTCAGGTGTCATCGAGTCATCTCCAACTCACAGTGAACTTATCTACAACAGAACAAAACACTGTCCAGTCCTGTGCCAACCTCGCAGTCCTTGCTGTGCCTGAGTCCATTGTTGCACCCACTGTGTCAATCCATCTTGTTGAGGGCTTTCCCCTATTTCATTGATCCTCCACTTTACCAAGCATGATATCCTTCTCCAGAGAATGGTCCCTTCTGACAACATGACCAATGTAGGTGAGATGAAGTCTGGCCATTCTCGCTTCCAAGGAGAATTTGGATCACCTTTCTTTGCAATGGGAACAATCATGGCTCTCTTCCAGTCAGTTGGCCAAGTAGCTATCATCCATATTTCTTGATGTAGATGAGTAAGTACTTCCAGTATTCTATTTGTTTGTTGACTCTTCTCAATTGTTATTCCATCAGTTCCAATATCATTATTTTCCACTGGTACCCTTCACTGGAGCTTGTACTTCTTCCTTCACTACCAGTAGTTCTTGATCATATGCTACCTCCTGAAGTTGTTAAAATATAAACCAATTCTTTTTTATACAGCTCTGTGTATTCTTCCCATCTTTTTTTGATGCTTTCTGCATCATTCAATTTTTTGCCCATAGAATCCTTCAATATTGCAACTCGAGGTTTTAATTTTCTCTTCAGTTCTTTCAGCTTGAGAAATGCTGAAAATATCCTTCTGTTGGTTTTCTAATTCCATATCTTTGCACATACCATTATACAGGTGGTCCTAAATTTACTACAAGGTTCTGTTCTGATAACGTGGTAAATTGGGTCTGACATAAGTCGAATTTGTCTTTTCTTTTTGTTTTCATTATTGCCTTTTATTGTCAGTATGCTTATAAAGCCAATCTTTATTTGTCTTTGGGGACTGCAAGCATTATATGTAAATTTATAGATACACTTTTTTTTTATTGTGATTTGGGTGAAGATTTACAGAGCAAATTCACTTTCCATACAGCAGTTCACATATACTTTGTCTCATGTCATTG
>NW_006921712.1:4066338-4069050 GCF_000298275.1 Orycteropus afer afer
TCTCTATCCAGGATCTTCTACATCCCTTCCAAGTGGATGACAGTGGTAGCCGGGCACCATCTAGTTCTTCTGGTCTCATAGTTGTATAGGATGCATATAGATACATTTTAATACACACATATATAAAAAGATACACAAATCATCAAAATTTACTCCAACTATGGGAGCTCTGGTAGAGTAGTGTCTAAGGCACTTGACTGTTAACCAGAATGCTGGTGGTTCAAACCGATCAGCCACTCCTCAGAAGGAAGTTTGGGCAATCTACTTCCATAGTGATACCACCTGGGAAATCCAAGGAGGGGTCACTCTGAGTCTGGTTTGACTCAACGACACATAACAACAACAACAAGATGAAGAATTGGACAACATTGACACTTTTTGAGCTGTGATAATAACTCCACTTGTGGAAGGTTCTGGGTCATCTGGATTACTCCTGAGGATAGGAATGACATTTGTAGTTCAAAAATTAGTGAGAGTTGTCTGTTTGATCCTTTTCTTTTTTCTTTATCTATTTCAGAGTAAAATCTCACTGCTTCCCAAATTAGCCTATCAACCTTAGCAAAGAGATCAGTGTTGGAGTCCTTGTTTTCAAGCCCCTGATTTAATTTGTAAAGCAAAATCTGTATGGTAGTGTTCTGAAGAAGAAAACATAACATTAAATATCTGTGAATGAACATCTGAGAATGATAGCATCAGAAAGTTACTCACTGCAGCACTGTGTGTAGAACATATTACTAATGATAAGATGTAACAAAAAAAAAAAAAGTCATAGTGTGGTTCTTTGTAATTCAAATACGTCATTAGTCAGGGACCTATAAATATTTCTCAAGCCTCTCTTTGAATTTTTTTTTCAGGGCTTTTACTTCTCATTTCTTCTGTTCACTTTGGCCACTCTATGTTCAAGTGCAAGCTTGAGTCTCTTCTGACATCCATTTTGGTGTTTATTTCTTTTGTACCTTTTTAATAATCTTTTATCTTCTTCATGTATGATGTCTTTGGTATCATCCCACAATCTCCTGGTTTTGGTCATTAGTGTTCAGTGCATCAAATCTATTCTTGAGATAATCTCTACATTCAAGTGGGATGTATTCAAGGTCATACTTTGGTTCTCTTAAACTTGCTTTGATTTCTTTCACCTTCAACTTTAAGTGGTGGTCTGTTCTGCAGTTGGCCACTGGCTTTGCCTTGATTCACAATATTGAACATCTCTATTGTCTCTTTCCATAGATATAGTCAATTTGATTCCTGTATGTTTCATCCAGCAAGGTCCATATGTATACTTATCATTTGTGTTGTTGAAAAAGCATATATTTCTGATGAATAAGTCATTGGTCTTGCAAAATTCTCTCATGCAATCTTTGTTATCATATTTCCCAATTATTGATCCCTATTTTTTGTTTCCAACTCTTGTATTTCAATTACCAGTGATTATAAATACATCTTGATTGCATATTTGATAATTTCAGACTGTAGCAGATAGGAAAAATCTTTAATTTCTTAACTTGGCATTTGGTTCTTGGCAAATATATTTGAAACTGCAAATATTTTGTATGTGTTATTTTAACTTTTTTCCACAAAATTTTGACATTTTGTTTTCATTTTTAATTCATTTTAAACATTTCATAATTCCCTTCTGATTTACTTTTTTACCCAGTGTTATTTTCCAAAAATGTGGCATTTAAAAAAAATCCCTTTGTTATTTATTTCATAATTTATTGTAGTATGATTAGAGAATATTGTGTCATACTGTTGGTTTGGAATGTGTTGTTATTCTTTGTTACAAAATACACTTTTCATGGTACATGAAAATATAAATTTGTAAATTTTATAAATGTTCTATGTGTATTGAAAAACTCACAGTCTTCATTAGGTTTTGAGTTCTAGGTAAACATAATAGCCCAAGCTTAGAAATTGTATATTTCTAATATTCTAGGTCATGTTTTTTTCTCTTTGTAAAACAGTTTCTGATTGCAGTACAATAAGCTATTCTTATATGTGGCCTTTCTGGTCTTATGTTTATAATTTTGCCCTAAATGGTTGATTGAACCACATTTTGTCTTTTGCTGTTTGTGCTTTGTATTAAGTAATCCATTCTTAAAAGCTAGACTTGACAGAATTGCCCTGCATTTTCTTGTAGGAATTTTATGATTTCAGTTTGCACATTTGGGTTCTTAATCCACTTTGAATTTGTTTTTGTGTATGGTATGACGCATGGAGCCTGTTTCATTTTTCTGCATGTGGAAATCCAGTTTTCCACACACCAATTATTGAAGAGACTCTTCTTTCCCAAGTGTGGACAGCTAAGTGCTAAGTGTGGACTTAGCACCATTGTTAAAAATCAGTTCACCACAGATGTGTGGGTTTATTTTTATACTCTCAATTATATTCCATTGGTCATTGTGCCCATGGTTATACCAGTACTAGGTGGTTTTGATTACAGTAGCTGTATGTCGTTGTGAGGTGCTGTTGAGTTGATTTAGACTCACAACAGACAACAGAATGAAACATCAACTAATCCTGTGCCATCCTCCCAATACTTGCTATGCTTGAGCCTATCATTGCAGTCACTGTGTCAATCCATCTCCTTGAAGGTCTTCCCCTTTTTCACTGACCCTCCCTCCACTTTGTTGTTGTTGTTGTTGTTTGCCGTCGAGTCGGCCCCGACTCATAGCGACCCCTCCTTGGGTTTCCGAGGCAGTATCACTACGGAAG
>NW_006921712.1:4073955-4075412 GCF_000298275.1 Orycteropus afer afer
ATTTGCTTTCAATCTCCCTAATTCTGTCTTCCATTGATTCAATTCTGCCCCTTTGCCCATTCAATGTCTTATCTAGTTCTGAAAATTTAGTATTAATCTTCTGGATTCCTGTCTGTAGATTTTGTATTATTTCTAATTTTTCATTTATTTTGTCATTTTGTTCTTGTATTGTCTTTCGAAATTATTGTAGGTTTTTCTCTGTGTTTTCCTCAATTTTGTCAGTGTTTTCCTTGATCTGTCTCTCCATTCGTTGAAGACACCTAAATATAATTCTTTTGAATTCCTTATCAGGGAATTCCAATGCTGCTTCTTCCTAGGGATATGTTTTGGGTCTATATCCTGGTCCTTTTTTTCTCCTGCTTTAACTTGCTTCTTTGTGTGGACTGTGAAGTTTTGTTGTCTCTGAGGCATTGTGATGTTTTTGTGTTTATATTTAATTTATGATTGTATGTTGGAGTGACTTGCCCATAATTTTCATTTTCTTTGTTTTGTTTCTATGTTATCTACACATGATGGGTACCGTGCTGTCCTTCTCTATTCACTATTGACAGCACTTATATACTCACCACCTGTCTCCTTTCCTATTGTCAGCCTTTTGTATGTCCCTGCTGATTTTGTCAAACAGAGCCTATTCTTAGGTCTCTGGAATCTGAATGAGAATGCTATCACTTTAAAATCCAAAATGGTTGCCACATGTAAAAATTCAAAATGGGTGTACCCTCAGTCACTTTAAATATCCAAAATGGCTGCTGCATGTAAACAATAAAAATGGCTGCACCCTTTGGACAGCAGAAAGTCAACAGCTCAGGTTGTGTCCCTCCTTGCTGTTTCCCTTCCTAGTCATAGGCCACCAGCACAGTTGTCCCTGCACCCCTCGGTGACCTTAGCTGATCTTTAGGTCAATTCTCAGGACCCAATACCACTTGGAAATACTCAGGCTATTGGTCCTGTCAGAGTAGCTGACAGTCCACAGCTCTGCCCATCTCTGTACTCACTGTTTTCATTCAGGTTTTCCACTAGTTGGTGCCTCATCCTCTTCTGTTCCTTTTGAAGCTGAGGGCTCCAGGACTATCTTCTGTATCTCTGTTGAAGAGTGTCTGTGTCACTTGTCTGCCTATTCCTCCATGTTACCCTCACTTCAAAAAAAAAAAAAAAAAAAAAAACTCTGATTTGGGTGAAAGTTTACAGAGCACAATTTTTTTTTTTTAATTATATAACAAATTTAATATGTTCACCTGTACATAAACCATTGCCCTTTGCCCTGGAGTCGATTCCCACTCATAGCAACCCTATAAGACACAGTAGAAGTGTCCCATAGTGTTTTAATGCTGTAATCTTTACCAGAACAGATTGCTACATGTTTCTGCCATGGAGTGGCTGGTGGGTTCAAACTGCCAACCTTTCAGTTAACAGCTGAATGCTTAACCACTGTACCACCAGGGCTCCTTCACCTGTAT
>NW_006921712.1:4075512-4079468 GCF_000298275.1 Orycteropus afer afer
TTTGAACCACCAGCCTTCTGGTGAGCAGTCAAGTGCCTTAGCCACTATGCTACCCTCCACTTTACTACGCATGATATCCTACATCAGAGACTAGCTCCTTCTGACAACATGCAAAGGTAGGTGGGACAAAGTCTGGCCATTCTCACTTTTAAGGATCATTCCAATTGTACTTCTTCCAGGACAGAGTTGTTTGTTCTTCTGAGAGTTCATGGTATTTTCAGCATTCTTCACCAACACCACAATTCAAAGGGATCAACTCTTCTTTGGTCTTCCTTGTTCATTGTCCAGCTTTCACATGCATACGAGGTGATTGAAAATACCATGGCTTGAGTTGTTCTTGTTGTTATGCGCCGTGGAGTCTACACAACTCATAGTGACCCCTCCTTGGGTTTCCTTTCTGAGGTGGTATCACTACGGAAGTAGATTGACCAACTTTCCTTCCAAGAAGTGGCTAGTGGGTTTGAACCACCAGCCTTCTGGTTAGCAGTCAAGTGCCTTAGCCATTATGCTACCAGAGCTCCTTAGTCTTCAAAGTGACATCTTTGCTCTTTAACACTTTAAAGAGGTCCTTTATAGCAGATTTGCCCCATGCAATATGATGCCTAATTTCTTGATTGCTGCTTCTATGGGTGTTGATTGTGAATCCAAGTAAAATGAAATCTTGGACAATTTCAATCTATTCTTCATTTATTGTGATGTTGTTTATTGGTCCTGTTGTTTTCCTTATGTTAAGGTGTAATCCATACTGAACACTGCAGTCTTTGTTCTTCATGTGTAACTGCTTCAAGTCTTCACTTTCAGCAAGCAAAGTTGTTGTGTCATCTGCATATTGCAGATTGTTAATGATTCTCCCTCCGATCCTGATGTCATGTTCTTCTTATAATAAGTTCCAGCTTCTTGGGTTATTTGCTCAGCATACAGATTGAATAAGTATGGTGAAAAGACACAACCCTGATGCACACCTTTCCTGATTTTAAACTATGCAGTATTCCCTTTGCTATTGGAACAATTGTGTCTTGGTTTATGTACAGGTTCCTCATGAGCACAATTAAGTGTACTAGAATTCTCATTCTTCTCAATGTTATCCATAATATATGGTTGCCACAATATACTGACAGAGAACTTCAGAAATGCAAACTGGATTCAGAAGAGGATATGAAATGAGGGATATCATTGCTGATGTCAGATGGATCTTAGCTGAAAGATGTTGACCTGTGTTAATAATTGACTATGCAAAGGCACTTGACTATAGTTGTATAGTGTGTTTTAAAATCAGGAAGTGTGTGTCCTCCTACTTTGTTCTTCCCTTTTGACATTGTTTTAGCTATTTGAAGACTCTTGCCATTCCATACAAAGTTGAGGATTATTTTTCCTATTTCTGTAAAGAAGGATATTGGAATTTTCATTGAGATTGCATTGAATCTATAGATCACTTGGGTAGTATCAACATCTTAACAATATTAAGTCTTCCAACACATAAATGTAGAGCATCTTTCTATTTATTTCAGTCTCCTTTACTTTCTTTCACAGTGTTTAATAGTTTTCCTTGTATAAATCTTTTATGTTACTGGTTAGATTTATTCCTAGGTATTTTATTCTCTCAGATGCTATGGTAAATGGAATTCTTTGCCTAACTCCCTTTTAAGAATTCTCATTGCTAGTGTATAGAAACACAAATGATTTTTGTTTGTTGACTTTGTACCCTGCAACTTTGAAAAATACCCCTATTAGGTCTAGAAGTTTTCTTGTATCTTTAGGTTTTCTACATACAGGGTCATATCATCCATGAATAGAGATAATTTTACCGCTTCTTTTCCAAGCTGAATACTTTTTATTGTCTTATTGCTCTGGCTAGGTTTTCTAATATAATATTGAATAGGAGGGATGAGAGTAAGCACCCTAGTCTGTATCCTTTATTTTTAAGTATACCTTTTATAGAAAACAATGTTGAGTTTTGTTTTGTAAGTCCAACGTTTTAGTCGGTGGGTTTATCTCATTAAATTTATTGTATATATAGTTACATCTGGATTTTTCCTGCCTTCTCATTTCATAATTGACTTGTACATTAACTTTCTTTCTTTTCCTATTTCATAAATATCTTCTGTTTTGTGTTTCTGGTGGTTACTTTTAACTTAGGATCCTTGGTGGCACAGTTGTTAAGCACTTGACTGCTAACCAAAACATTGGCAATTCCAACCCACCAAACACTCTGAAGAAGAACAGTGTTTTAGTTTGCTTCAGTAAAGATTATAATCTTTAATTTATGGGACAGTTCTACCCTGTCCTATGGGGTCTCCATGAGTCAAGATCTACTCTATGGCAATGAGTTTTTATCTTTAGTTTAGGAAACCCTGGTGAATAGTTAAACATTCATCTGCTAAACGAAAGGTTAGCAGTTTGAAACCATCAAGCTACTTCATGGATAAGAAACCTGGCAATCTTCTGTAAAAATTATAGCCAAGAAAACCATGTGGAGCAGTACTACTCAGTCACATAGGCTCACTATAAGTAAAAATTTACTTAAATGGCACCCAACTATAACAACTTTTAGCTTGATATCCTAAACAAAATAAAATTAAAGCTTTGGGCTCCCAATATTGATTCTATTTAGATGTTTAGTTTTATATTTTTGTAAATATACTTAATTTTTTCCTCCTCACTTTGGTTCTGGTGCAGACAACAACAGATCTTAGTAAAACTGTTTTAAAACAAAACTAAATCATTGCCTTCAAGTCAATTGTGACTCATAGTAACCCCATGTGCTAAAAAGTAGAACAGTTTCACAGAGTTTTCTCGGCTCTAATTTTTGTGGAAACACAACTCCAGGCCTTTTTTTTTTTGTGGAGCCACTGAGCGGGTCCTTGATCACCTTAAGTCCTGTATCTCTCACAACATCTCCTAGATTTATTTCTCTTTAAATGTGTATACTTCTTGTAAGAATGTTTTCATAGTGGGTGCCTGTATGACAAAACATCTGAGGTCTTTCATAACTGAAAATATTTTTATTATGTGTTCATACTTACACTTAACTGTATATAAAATTCTGTGTGAAAGTTCTTTTCCCGTAGGTCTTCAAAAATATTGCTCCATCCTCTTGCATCTAATATTGCTGTTAAAAACTTAGACATCAGCCTTATTTTTATTCTTTTGTAGGTGATTTACTTCTTATAGAAGTTCTGGAATTTTCTCTTTTAAGTTTCACTATCAATGTGACTAGGAATAAGTTTTCTGTACTTATCTTGTTTGACACTACTTGTACCTTTTCCATTTGAGGGCATTTGTTATTCTTTACTTTGAGGAAATTTATTTTTATTATACTTTCAAATATTTTTCTCCATTTTTATTTATTTATCTTTTTTCTCTTTCTAGGTTCCTATTATCTGGCTATGGCATTTCTTTCATTATCTTCACAATTTTTAATAGTTCTTTAACATTTTTTCTCTCTTTATTCTTTGCTATTGTCTTTTGGGAGAGTTCTTTCCAGCTAACGAATCTACTCTTTGACAATATCCAGCCCGATGTGTATCCCATTGTGTTTTTTATTTCATGTAGTTCTAGTGGTGGTGGCATAGTGCCTAAAGCATTTGACTGCTAACCAGAAGGCTGGTGGTTCAAACCCAACAGCCAATCTTCAGAAGGAAGATTGGGTAATCTACTTCCATTGAGATACCACCTCGGAGACCCAAGGAGGGGTCACCATGAGTCAAATCAACTGGAAAGCAGTAAGAGAAGAGTTAAGTGGTATAGTGATTAAAGCACTCAGCTGCTAATCAAAAGGTTGGCAGTTCCAACCTATCAGCTGCTACGTGGGAGAAACTTGAGGCAGTTTGCTTCCATAAAGATTCACAGCCTAGGAAACTCTATAGAGCAGTTCTACTCTGACTTAAAGGGCCACTAGGAGTTGGAAGGGAGCTCTGGTAGCATAGTGGCTAAGGCACTTGACTGCTAACCAGAAG
>NW_006921712.1:4083908-4091841 GCF_000298275.1 Orycteropus afer afer
TACAGAAGTAGATTGCCCAACCTTCCTTCCGAGGAGTGGCTGGTGGGTTTGAACCACTAGCCTTCTGGTTAGTAGTCAAGTGCTTTAGGCACTATGCTACCAGAGCTGCTTAGCCACAGTAATATGTAATATTAACATGTAGTTAGTTTCCTTGAGAAAATATAAGATTCTTAATATTACAGAAAGATTAAATGGTATTAGTTAAAACAGATTTATGTAACAGGTGGTTAAAATAGCACACTTTAGTCTTTGTTTCTGCCGAAAAATAAAGCTTTGGAATTTCAGACAGGCACATGTGCAAACAGACCTTGCAACAAAAATACATATTTTTCTGCTAGATCCCAGTTATTGGTAAATCCAGTCATAGTAAGCTGTTACTTGAGTATACACCCCTGGCTTATCTGGCAGACCACGTTGATACCCCCAGCTTACTATCCTCACAAGGAACCAAAGCCACCATGAGTCTTCTTGTACTAGTGGGCCACCAGAATCACCCTGGCAGGCATCTACTCCACTCTTAGAAACTCCAGCACACAGCATTCGAAACAAAACAGCTCCATTTTAACTTTCTGATGCATTGCATACATCATGCCTTATTATTTTAACCTTCGGTTGGTCTAGATCTGTAACTGCATTGTCTGTAGCCCACATGCTTTTTCCCTCCAGCATCTTAATTCCTGAAAAACTAGCTGTAGCAGTTAGAAGCAGGAATTCTGGAGCTGTGAACAGCTGAGTAAATAAGAGGGTGCCACATTTAGTGGAGATGAAGGAAAAAAAGCAGAGTAAGCAGTCATGGAAGAATAAACGAATCGCCAGCCAGTGGGGAGACAGAAAGCAAGTTTGCAGAGCAAATTTTTTCTATTCAATAGTCCATACACATTTTGTTTTGTGACATTGATTGCAGTACCCACAATGCAACAGCTCTTTTCCCACTGCTTGTGGTTACCTTTTCCCTGTGTCCTTCTTTCCTATGCACTTCTGCCCTCTGAGCTTTCTCAGTGTGCAAATGCTGCCCTTTTGATCTCCCTGGTTGACTGTTCTAAGGAGTTTACCTACCTGGTATAATTGTTCACCTTGTAGGTCTGTCTGTTGTTTGATTAGAAAGCCTTGGGAGTGAGTTCAATTCAGACCTGAAGGGGGTCATAGTCTTGTGGGTTTCACAAGTTTATATCAGACCAGTAAACCTGGTCTTTTTTATGACTTTGAGTTTTGTTCCACATTTTTCTCCCACTCTTTCCAGGACTGTCAAGTTTGATCCTTTTCCAAGTGTTTGGCGGTGGTACCCAGGTACCATCTAGTTCTTCTGGTCTCAGGGTCATGTAGACTAAGGTTTGCATGATCCACTATTGCCTTGGACTTATTGTTTCCATGTGTCTTTGATTTTCTTATTCTTCTTTGTTTCAGTCAAGGAAAGACCAATTGTTACATCTTAGATGGCCACTCACAAGTGTTTAAGACCCAAGTTCCCTACTCACCAAAACCTAGATAACTTAAGGATGGTGATGGAATGAGCTACAGGGCAGAGAACCTCAGGCACCACAGAACCTTTTTTAATCATTCATATTTGGTACCAGTACACTAGCAAAATCTTTGGTCAGGGAGTTGAATCTTTCCACTCTTTCTCTTTTCCCAACTTTCCATATTGAATAAGTACATTCTCAATCTGACCAGGTTGACTGTTGTCCTTTCCCTTTCATTGGTAAAATACACTGGGCATAGAGCCTATAGTAATTATGTGCTCTAAAAACTCACTGCTGTTGAGTTGGATCCAACTCATAGTGACCCTTCCTTGGGTTTCCGAGGCGATATCACTACGGAAGTAGATAGCCCAATATTCCTTCTGAGGAGTGGCTGGTGGGTTTGAACTGCCAGCCTTCTGGTTAGCAGTCAAATCCCTTAGGCACTATGCCACCAGAGCTCCCAATTATCTAGTAGGTTTTAGTAAACATTCTTGTCTTTTCCAGCCCAGTACAATTCTGCTACTGATCTTACTTTGTCCTCTTCACTAAGCTTTTGAGACTTCTACTCAGGGACAGTTTTGTGCCACTCAATAGAACATTTTCCTCAGAACTGTTCCTATAATTAATCAAATAGATAAAATCAGGAGATGCCTAATTTTAGCATTTTCTCAAGAACTTCCATTCTAGGTGATCACTAGCTGCAACATAGAAGTACACAGCCTCTCCATTTAAACTCCTTGGATTTGAAACCATTCTTATAGGAAGTATACAAATTTAAAGAGAAATAAATCCAAGAGAATACTGTGAGATACACAGGAATTAAGAGTGATCAAGGTCCCTGAGTGGTACAAGCAGTGTACACTTGACAACTAAACTAAATCTTGGTTGTTTGAACTCACTCAATGGGTCCACTAACTGTGAAATTTAGTTTCTAAATATGAATGCTCTTATTTATGCTCCTCCACCCCCTTAAATTTAAGCTGTTGCTCCCACCAAAATGTGGAGTGCATTTCCATTTTCTTAATAGAATTACGTAAGAGTGACAATGTGCTAGTTCCAGACCTAGTCTGTAGACTGGCAGCTTTAAATTTTTCTTTGCAAGCCAGCTGCCATGTAAAAAGTTTGACTACCCTGGCTCCACTTTGTTGTGAAATGTCCAAATGACACTACATGGAGGACCACTTACGTACTGGACATGTGAGTAAAATTGTCCAGCCCTGCCCTGTCCATCCTCTAGGTGAACATAGCTAAATGAGTGACTACCACCAAGTTGACAGGTAACAGAACTGCTTAAATGGGCCCAATTAATCTATAGACTCCTGAAAAAATTAAATTTACTATTTTAAGTCAATAAATTTTGAGGTACTTTTTCCACAGAAATTGTTGTTGTTAGGTGCCATTGAGTCATCTCTAACTATAGTGACACTATGTACAACACAAGACACTGCCCGATCATGTGCCAGCCACACAATCCTTGCTATACCTGAGCCCATTGTTGCAGCCACTGTGCTAATCCATATTGATGAGGGCCTTCCCCTTTTTCGTTGAACCACCACTTTACCAACCATGATATCCACCAGGGAATGGTCCCTTCTGACAACATGACCAAAGCAGGTGAGATGAAGTCTGGCCATTCTCACTTCCAAGGAGCATTCCGCTGCACTTTTTCCAAGACAGATTTGTTAGTTCTTTTAGCAGTCCATGATACTTTCAGTATTCTTTGCCAACACCATGACTCAAAAGTACTGAGATCTTTGGTCTTCCCTGTTCATTGTGCAGCTCTCACATGCATACAAGGCAATCGAAGATACAATGGCTTGGGTTACACACACCTTTGTCTTCAAGGAGACATCTTTGGTTTTCAGCACTTGAAAGAGGTCTTTTGCGGTAGATTTGTGCAATGCAATATGTCTTTTGATGTCTTGACTGCTGCTTCCATTGTTATTGATTGTAGAACCAAGTAATATGAAGTTTTTGACAACTTCAATCTTTTCTCCATTTATCATGATGCTGCTTATAGGTCCAGTTGTGAGGATTTTTGTTTTCATTATATTGAGGCATAACCCATACTGCAAACTGTAGTCTTCAATCTTCATCAGTAAGTGCTTCAAGTCATCTCACTTTCAGCAAGCAAAGTTTTGTCATCTGCATATTGCAGGTTGTTTACAAGTATTCCTCCAATCCTGATGCCATGCTCTTCTTCATACAGTCCAGCTTCTCAGATTATTTGCTCAGCACACAGATTGAATAAGAATGGTGAAATGATACAACCCTAAAGCACTCCATTCCTGATTTTAAATGGTGCAGTATCCTCTTTTTCTGTTCTAATGACAGGCTGTGTGTACAGGTTCCTTATGCGTATAATTAAGGGTTTTAGAATTCTCATTCTTCTCAATGTTACCCATAATTTTTTATGATCCACACAATCATATGCTTTTGCACAGTCAATAAAACAAAAGTAAACATCTTTCTGGTGTTCTTTGCTTTCTGCCAAGATCCATCTGATATCAGCAATGATATCCCTTGTTCCACATCCTCTTCTGAATCCAGCTTGCATTTCTGAAAGTTCTCTGTCAATATACTGCTGCAAACATTTTGAATTATTTTTAGTAAGATTTTGCTTGCATGCGATATTAATGACATTGTTTGATAATTTCCACATTCTGTGGGATCACCTTTCTTTGGAATGGATATAAATATGGATCTCTTCCAGTCAGCTGGGCAAGGAGCTGTCTTCCAAATCTCTTGGCAGAGCTGAGTGACTGCCTCCAGTGCGGCATTCATTTGCTGGAACATCTCAATCAGTACTCCATCAATTCCTGGAGCCTTGTTTTTCTTCATTTCCTCCAGTGCAGCTTCGACTTCTTTCTTCATTGCCATTGGTTCTTGATCATATAGCACATTCTGAAATGGATGAACATCGACCAATTCATTTTGGTACAGTGACTCTGTGTATCCTTTCTATCTTCTTTTGATGTTTCCTGCATCATTAAATATATTGCCCATAGAAAATTTCAATATTGCAGCTCAAGGCTTAAATGTTTTCTTCAGTTCTTTCAGCTTGAGAAATGCCAAGCGTGTTCTTCCCTTTTGGTTTTCTAACTCCAGGTCTTTGCACATTTCATGATAGTAAGTGACTTTGTCTGCTTGAGCTTCTCTTTGAAATCTTCTGTTCAGGTCTTTGATCTTGTCATTTCTTCCATTTGCTTTAGCTACTCTCCTTCAAGGGCAAGTTTCAGTCTCTTCTGACATCCATTTTAGTCTTTTCTTCCTTTCCTGTCTTTTTAATGACCTTTTGCTTTCTTCATGGATGATGTTCTCAATGTCATCCCACAATTCCTTTGGTTTTCAGTCATTGGTGTTCAATACATCAAATCTATTCTTTAGATGTTCTCTAAATTCAGGAGGGATTTAAGCAAGGTCATATTTTGGCTCTTGTGGACTTGTTTTAATTGTCTTCAACTTCAAGTTAAACTTACATAGGAGTAGTTGATGGTCTGTTCCACAATCAGCTCCTGGCCTTGTTTTGGCTGAAGATATCAAGCTTCTCCATCACCTCTTGCCACAGATGCTGTCAATTTAATTCCTGTGTACTCCATCTGGTGACGTCCACATGTATAACTGCCCTTTGTGTTGTTGAAAAAATAAGGTGTTTGCAATAAATAAGTCATTGGTCTTGCAAAATTCTATCATGTGATCTCCAGCATTATTTCTGTCACCAACGCCATATTTTCCAACTACCTATGATTCTTCTTTGTTTCCAACTTTTGCATTGCAAATCACCAGTGATTACTAACATATCTTGATTGCATGTTTGGTCAATTTCAGACTGCAGAAGTTTGTAAAAAATCTTCAGTTTTCTCATCTTTGGCTTTGGTGGTTGGTGCATAAATGTGAATAATAGTAGTATTAATTGGTCTTCCTTGTAGGTATATGGATATTATCCTATCACTGGCAGCACTGTACTTCAGGATAGATCTTGAAACATTCTTTGTGGTGATGAATGCCATTCCTCTTCAATTTGTCATTCCCAGCATAGTAGATCATTCAAAATGGCCCAAACCAGTCCATTTCAGCTCACTAATGCCTAGGATATAAATCTTTATGCATTCCATTTCATTTTGAAAATACCAATTTTCCTAGATTCATACTTTGTATATTCCATGTTCCAATTATTAATGGATGTTTGTAACTATTTCCTCTTATTTTGAGTCATGCTACATCAGCCAATGGATATCCCCAATGCTTTACTCTATCCATATCATTAAGGTCAGTACTACTATGAGGAGGCAGCTCTTCCTCAGTTGTATCTGGTGTGCTCATCTTCTGGGACTATATTGGATAACATTTTAGGGCTATTCATAAAGTTTTCTAGTAATATATAAGACAGTATTTCACTGCTATTCATAAAGTTTTCACTGGTCAATTCTTTGAGAAGTGGGTGGCCTCTTCCTTCTTCCTAATCTGTCTCAGTCTGGAAGCTCCACTGAAACCTGTCCACCATGGGTAGTTCGGCTTTTATTTGAAACACCAGTGGCATAGCCTCCAGCCTCACAGCAACACTCAAGCCACCAAAGTACAACAAACTGACAGACAAGATCATCTCCCTTAGCTGTTTCAAACCACTTCACTCAATTCCTGGTCTCCTTTAGCTTTTCCAGACTGCCACCGACTGGCTTCCTAGTCCACCTTAGCTGTTCCAAACCACTGTTAGCTTGCTTCCACAGCAACAGATAATTGAAATAGCTTCTTACTGACTGTTTGTCTTAGCCTGTTTGTTTCAATTTCTACCTTTGTAAAATGGAGATAATAATATGTACTTCATAAGGTTTTTATAATGATTAGATGAGATTCTATTCAAAATGCTTATAATATCAATCACATAATAATTTCCCAATAAATACTACTTACTTGTATGATGGTATCAATGGTAATAAAAGCAGCATGTTTATTGCATCCCTCTCAGCAAAGGTTGATGAAAGTTTCAATAAAGTCTGACACACAGTCTTTTCTCTCTGCATGACTTAGTTTGGGTTCTCTAGATGAGAAAAACTAGTGAAGTGTATATATACATATATATACAGAGAGATTTATTTCAAGGAAATGGCTCTCACAGTTGTGGAGGCTGGCAAGCATCAAATCCTTGGGTCAGGTGTGAGGCTGGAGGTTTCTGCTGACTCAAATGGTTGCAGGGGCTGATGAACCCAAAATCTGGAGGTCAGGTGGCAGGCTGAAGGCTTTTCATGACCCAAGAACCAGAGGTCAGAGTATGACAAGAAACATGTGGGATCGAGAGAAAGCAAGCTTTGCCAGAACATTCAATTACATCATGAACACAGGCCATGCCCCCAAGGAAATGCCTTTTCCAACTAATTAGTTGCTCACATCAGAACACAAAACACAAGATGACACATAGTGTCTGCCGAACCACCTAAAATTATAGCATAGCCAAATTGAGAGATAACATTAACCATCACACTGCCATGTGTTGATTCCTTGCTCTAGAGAAGGGAGGGTACATAGATAATTCTACTCTGAAGTTTGAATTTTGTACTTTCCTATGCTAGGGCTTCTGATTTCTGGGGTTTCTTTCTAAACAATGGTGCAACTGAGTATAATAGTCAAAATTTAATGGATGTGCAACTGCAAAATATATTACTTCACCAGAATCAACTGCAAAAGGAAGAGCAGACACATAACATTAGCCATTATACATTATACCCTCTGTTTTGATTGATTTTTTTCAAGTGATAAACTTAGCAGTTAGTTTTTTATTTAATGATCAAAGCATTGGTGAAGGGAACAATTAGTCATATAAGGGTTTAATGACCTAATTATGCTGACCTCTGATTGCTTTTTCTGTAGTGATACCGCCTCGGAAATCCAAGGAGGGGTCGCTATGAGTCGGGTCAACTCAACAGCACATAAAAACAACAGATTACTTTTTAGAAGGGACAGGTTTTTTTTTTTATTTTATTTTTTATTGTGATTAGGGTGAAAGTTTACAGAGTACATTCATTTTCTATACTGCAGTTCATGCACATTTTGTTGCATGATGTTGATTACAATCCCCATAATGTAACAGCTCTCTTCCCACTTCCTTTCTTTCCCCATGTCCTTCTTTCCTATGCATTCCTGCCCTCTGAGCTATCTCTATGTGCAAATACTGCCCTTCTGATCTCCCATGATTGATTGCTCTGAGAAGTCTACCTACCAAGTGTAAATGTTCACCTTATATGCCTGAGGAGACAATCTTTTAATAGATGTTGTTATTATGTGCCATCAAGTTGATTTTGATTCATAGTGACCCTATGTGTCAGGATAGAACTGCTTCATAGTATTTTCTAGGCTGTGATCTTTGTGAATCATGTTATCATTTCCTTTGTTGCTGTTGTTTTAGTATATGCTGAATATTTGTGCTTGTCCTCTTTTTTATTGTGACATGAAGGTTTATCATTTTTCTTTGAGGTTAC
>NW_006921712.1:4091941-4092993 GCF_000298275.1 Orycteropus afer afer
CTATGAGTCAGGGCTGACTCGACGGCACATAACAACAACAACAACAACAAGAAGTTGGAATCGACTTAGTGACAATGGGTTTGGTTTCTTTATTTCAACTTTTTTTTTTTTTTTAATTCTAGATATCTTCTTCCCACCTTCTTTGTCTTTTTGCTGTTTTCCCTTATCTCCTTGTATATTTTATTTCATATAAATTATATATATTTTATTGTATATAAATTCTTGGTCTATCTGTTCCAAAATTTTTGAATATATATTTTATTTACCAGTATTTTTTTTTTTTTCAAAAACTGAATTCTTCTTGTGCTTAGTTAAGTTTAGTATATGAGCTTAGACCCCTTGGGTTATAAACCACTACCCTGATAAGAGTCGAAAGCCAGATCCTAATGTGTTTCCCTCCCAGTTAATTTTTCTTTTTTTTTTTTTAATGTTCTCACTGTTGTTTTTGAAATTTTTAATGCATTTTATCAAAATATGATTTATGTACAGTGATATACACGAAACTAAAGTGACATGGGTCAATACTTCTTTTTTTTTTCTTTTTTGCAGTGTTCCCTCCCTTCCCCTCCCACCTCTGGCAACCAACAAAGAAAGTTTCTCTTCATATATAAACCTTTCCTTAACCCTCCACAACAATGAACTAATACTGTATTTGTCCTTCTGTGATTGACTTATTTCACTCATCATAATATCCTCCAAGTTCATCCATATTGTGCGATGTTTTGCAGACTCTACATTATTCTTTAGTGCTGTAGAGCATTCCATTGTGTGTATGTACCAGTTTGGTCATCTACTTTTCTGCTGATGGGCACCATAGGTTGTTTCCATCTTTTTGCTATGGTAAATAGTGCTGTGATGAGCATGAGTGTGCATATATCTGTTCCTGTCCTGGCTCTGACCTCTCTAGAATGCATACCCCATAATGGGATTGCTGGGTCAAATGGTATCACCAATTCCAGCTTTCTGAGGAGCTCTGGTAGCATAGTGCCTAAGGCACTTGACTGCTCACCAGAAGGCTGGCAGTTCAAACCCACCAGCCACTCCTCGGAAGG
>NW_006921712.1:4097713-4099383 GCF_000298275.1 Orycteropus afer afer
TTAGCAGGGTGATTTTTAGATTAATTCTTAGGTCCTACCACCAGTCGGGAATCTCCAAGCCACCTGTGCTGTCAGGGTCACTCAGGGCACTGTCAGACTGCAGCTCCATATGTCTCCTTTTTTTGGTATTTTCACACAAATTCTTCTGCTAGTTGGGGTTTAGTCCACTTCTGTATTCTTTCCTTCAAAGCTCAGGGGTCCAAGATTACCTTCTGTGTCTGTGTTAATTGGTTTCCCTTTTCTTTGTTGAAAAGGGTCTGTGCAGTCCTTCTGCCTAGTCCGTCATCTTGCTGGAACTCCTAGGCTGTGATCTTTTGCAGGAACAGATAGCTAGTTCTTTCTCCCACAGAGCCACTTTCAACTAACAGAAGAGAACTTAACCATTGTGCCACCAGAGCTCCTTACTAGATGGTAAGACTTGCTTATCATTTGCTTTGATTTTACTGTTATCTGAAATTTTGAAGTAATAGACAATAGAAAAACTAAATGACCAGCAATTCTGATTATATATTATCTTAGAAATCACCACATTCATATATATTCCAACTAATTAGTTGCTCACATCAAATCACAAAATACAAGATTATATTCATAATTCATGTACTTCTCGCAGAAGGACAAATATTGTATTAATTCATTATAGTAAAAATGTATAATTCATATAATTCACATGATTCATAATTATATTCATAATTACTATATGTATGAAACTGATGATTTATAAGCGATATGTCCTTAATCTCACTCATAAGAAGAAAAGGGACTGGGACCTGTGTCCAATCAAAGAAATTTACCAGTCCTTCACTTCAGGAAGTCTCCCAAGCCTACTTCAGAACATCAAAATGCTACCAGACAGCAGAACCAACCATAGTAAAGAAAATCATGCCACAAGATGTTTAAAGAAAAATTCTATATAGGTTTTAAAACCAAGAAGTAAAACTGTCAAATACTTTATGAGTCTTGCTGGGTATCCAAAGACTAACCCACTATTCTAATCTCTATAACCCTAAGACCAGATGTCATATACAAACTTTCCTGTAGGAGTTTGTATTTATCAGCCTTTCCATATTGAATTCCTTCAATCCCCAAACTCTAAGCCCCTATTTTTAGTTAAAAACTGGTGGAAAATAGGTCATACAACTAATTGCAAACAACAGTTTGTAGATTATTAAAATGTGCTTTTCTAATCATTGTAGTGACAGAATAGTGTGTTGTTATGTGATCTCTCTTTACAACGCATGATAGAAAGAAAAATGCAATATATAATTTTGATGAATTTTGCTGATTCCTATATTTGATGATAGTGATCAGCATACAAACATGCTATTATAATTTCTATCATTAAAACATTATTTGTTAGAAATACCATTTGATCCAGCAATCTCATTACTAGGTATATATCCTAGGTATATATAGCTGGACGATATGAAGAATGTGGCATCAGGATTGGAGGAAGACTCATTAACAACTTGCAATATGCTGATGACACAACTTTGCTTGCTGAAAGTGAGGATGACTTGAAGCACTTACTGATGAAGATTGAAGACTACAGTCTACAGTATGGATTACACCTCAATATAAATAAAACAAAAACCTTCACAACTGGAACTATAAGCTTTGTTGTTGCTGTTATGTGCCGAGTCGGACCTGACTCATAGCGACCCCTCCTT
>NW_006921712.1:4099483-4117065 GCF_000298275.1 Orycteropus afer afer
GAGGAGTGACTGGTGGGTTTGAACCACCAGCCTTCTGGTTAGCAGTCAAGTGCTTTAGGCACTATGCTACCAGAGATCCCTATAAGGAGCATCATGATAAATGGAGAAAAGATTGAAGTTGTCAAAGGCTTCATATTACATATTACATATTAGTCAAGACATCAGATGGTGTATAGCACTGGGCAAATCTTCTGCAAAGGACCCCTTTCAAGTGCTGAAGAGCAAAAACACCTCCTTGTACACCTTACACAAACAATGGTATTTTCAATTGCCTCAAATATATGTGACAGCTGGACAATGAATAAAGAAGACCAAAGAAAAATTGATGCTTTTGTATTGTGGTGTTGGCAAAGAATACTGAAAGTACCATGGACTGCTAGAAGAACTAACAAATCTGTCCCAGAAAAAGTGCAGCCAGAATGCTCCTTGGAAGCGAGAAAGGCCAGACTTCGTCTCACCTACTTTGGTCATGTTATCAGAAGGGACTATTCCCTGGAGAAGGATATATATATAAAAAAAAAATACATATGTATATAATGTACATAATACATAAATTTAAAAACTCACTGCTGTCTAGTTGATTCCGTCCCTTCCTTGGGTTTCTGAAGTGGTATCTCCATGGAAGTGGATTGCCCAATCTTCCTTCTGAGGGTGGCTGCTGGGTTTGAACCGCCAGCCTTCTGGTTAGTAGTCAAATGCCTTAGGCACTGTGCCACCAGAGCTCCTATATATAATATATATTATATATAAAATATATATGTTATATATATATATATATCATATACATATTATGTAATATATATTATATATGTATGTATATATATACATGTATATACATATATATTGTATATATCTATATATATGTAAATGTATCTCAGGAAAATGGCTCACACAGTTATAGAGGCTGGCAAGTCCCAAGTCCCTGGATCAAACATCAAGCTAGAGACTTTTCCTGATCCACACAACTGCAGGAGCTGACTGAGCCCAAGATCAGTGGATAACAAATCCAAGATAAGCAGGGAAAATGGTGGGTTGTTGGCTAACAGGAGAGTTGTACAGGCTGGCAAGTCCTAAGTTCATGGGCCAAATGTCAAGTTGAAAGCTTTTCCTGACCCATGCCGCTGCAGGGGCCAAGAAACCCAAGAATCAGTAGGCAGCATGACAGGATCCAGATCCAACAGAAATTTCCCAGGATGTCTATATATACATATAGAAAGTAGGCCATATCCCTAAGGAAACTCCCTTTCAACTGACTGGCTGCTCAAAGCATATACAACAGATCTCATCATGGGAACAAACACACCACAACTGCTTAAACCACTCAGAATCAAGGTCCAACCAAGTTGATACACAACTTTAACTATTACAGCCCACCTTTGTCAACAAGGCAGTTGTGAACATCTCCTTAACTACACATAATTTCTAAATAAAGACAATTATAAAGTCGTATTTGTGCCAAACATGATACAATGAACATGTGTACAACAGAAAACACATTAACCCTGTTTACATTTTATTGTTGTTGTTGTTAGGTGCTATCAAGTCATCTCTGACTCATGGTGACCTCATGTACAGCAGAATGAAACACTGCCTTGTCCTGTGCCAGCCCCATGATGTTTGCTATACCTGAGCCCATCATTGCAGTCACTGTGTCAATCCATCTTCCACTTCTTCGTTGTCCCTCCACTTTGCCAATGATATCTTTCTCCAGGGAATTGTTCCTTCTTACATGACCAAAGTAAGTGAGGTGAAGTCTGGCCATTCTCACTTCCAAGGAGCATTCCGGCTATACTTCTTCCAGGACAGATTTGTTAGTTCTTTCAGCAGTCCATGGTACTTTCAGCATTCTTCACCAGTACCACAACTCAAAAACATCAACTCTCCTTCGGTCTTCCTGTTTCATTGTCCAGCTCTCACATGCATATGAGGTGACTGAAAATACCAAGGCTTGTGTCAAGCACACCTTAGTCTTCAAGGAAACATCTTTGCTCTTCAGCACTTGAAAGAGGTTCTTAACAGCAGATTTGCCCAATGCTATATGATGTCTGATATCTTGACTGCTACTTCCATTGGTGTTGATTGTAGAACCAAGTAATACAAAGTCTTTGACAACTTCAATCTTTTCTCCATTTATCATGATGCTGCTTATTGGTCCCATTGTGAGGATTTTTGTTTTCTTTACATTGAAGTGTAATCCATACTGTATTCTTCAATCTTCATTAGTAAGTGTTTCAAGTCATCCTCATTTTCAACAAGCAAAGTTGTCTTGTCTGCATAACACAGGTTGTTAATGAACCTTATCCAATTCTGATGGCACGTTCTTCTTCATATAGTCCAGCTTCTCATATTATTTGCTCAGCATACAGATTGAATGAGTATGGTGAAATAATACAACCCTAAAGCACTCCCTTCTTGATTTTAAACTGTGCAGTATCCCCTTTTCTGTTCTAATGATAGCCTCCTGGTCTATGTATCAGTTCCTCATGAGTACAATTAAGGGTTTTAGAATTTCCATTCTTCTCAATGTTATCCATAATTTGCTATGATCCACATAATCAAATGCTTTTGCATAGTCAATGAAGCACAAGTAAACATCTCTCTGGTCTTCTTTGCTTTCTGCCAAGATCCATCTGATATCAGCAATGATATCCCTCATTCCACATCCTTTTCTGAATCCAGCTTGCAGTTCTGAAAGTTCTCTGTCAATATACTGCTGCAACCATATTTGAATTATCTTCAGTAAGATTTTACTTGTGTGAGATATTAATGATATTGTTTGATGATTTCCACATTCTGTGGGATCACCTTTCTTTGGAATTAGTACCAATATAGATCTTTTCCAGTCAGTTGGCTAAGTAGTTGTCTTCCAAATCTCCTGGCATAGCCCAGTGAGTGCCTTTAGTGCGGCAACTGTTTGTTGAAACATCTTAATGGGTATGTCATCAATTCCTGCAACCTTGTTCTTCGCCACTTCCCTCAGTGCAGCTTCAACTTCTTCCTTCAATTCATTGGTTATTGATCATATGCCACCTTCTGAAATGGAAGAATATCAACCAATTCTTTTTGGCACAGTAACTCTGTGTATTCCTTCCATCTCCTTTTGATGCTTCTTGCATCGTTCAATATATTGCCCATAGAATCTTTCAATATTGCAACTTGAGACTTAAATTTTCTCTTCAGCTCTTTCAGCTTGAGAAATGCTGAGAGTGTTCTTCCCTTTTGGCTTTCCAACTCCATTTCTTTGCACATTTCATTATAATAATTGACTTTATCTTCTCGAGCTGCTCTTTGAAATCTTATGTTTAGCTCTTTTATCTTGTCATCTCTTACATTTGCTTTAGCTGCTTTCTGTTCAAGGGCAAGTTTCAGAGTCTCTTCTGACATTCATTTTGATCTTTTCCTATCTTTTTAATGAACTTTTGCTTTCTTCATGGATGATGTTCTTGATGTCATCCCATAATTCCTCTGGTTTTTGGTCATTGATGTTCCATGCATCAAATCTGTTCTTTAAATGGTCTCTAAATTCAGGAGGGATACAATCAAGGTCATGTTTTGGCTCTTGTGAACTTGTCTTAATTGTCTTCAACTTCAACTTCAACTTGTAAATAAGCAGTTGATGGTCTGTTCCACAATCAGCTACTGGCCTTGTTTTGGCTGAAGATATTGAACTTTTCCATCTCCTCTTGACATAGATGTAGTCTGATTCCTGTGTGCTCCATCTGGCAAAGTCCATGTGTATAGCTGTTGTTTGTGTTGTTGAAAAAAGATATTTGCAATGAATAAGTCATTGGTCTTGCAAAATTCTATCATGTGATCTAAAGCATTATTTCTATCCCTAAGGCCAAATTTTCCAACTACCAGTGATACTTCTTTGTTTCCAACTTTTGTATTCCAGTCACCAGCCCCATGATAATTAACACATCTTGCTTGCATGTTTGGTCAATTTCAGACTGCAGAAGTTGGTAAAAATCTTCAATTTCCTCAGCTTTGGCTTGGGTGGTTGGTGTGTAAATTTGAATAATAGTAGTATTAATTGGTTTTCCTTGTAGACGTATGGATGTTTCTATCACTGACAGCATTGTAGTTCAGGATAGATCTTGAAACATTCTTTGTGACAATGAATGCCACTCCATTTCTCTTCAATTTTTCGATCCCAGCATAGTAGATCATATGATTATCTGATTCAAAATGGCCAAAAGTGGTCCATTTCAGCTCACTAATGCCTAGGATATCAATCTTTATGTGTTCCATTTCATTTTTGACAACTTCCAATTTTCTTAGATTCATACTTCATACATTCCATGTTCTGATTATCAATGGAAGTTTGAAGCTGTTTCTTCTCATATTGAGTCATGCCACTTCAGCAAATGGAGGCCCCCAAAGTTCTAATTTATCCATATAATTAAGGTAGGCTCTACTCTGATGAGGCAGCTCTTTCCCAGTCATATTTTGTTTGCCTGCCAACCTGAGGGGCTCATCTTCCAGCACTGTATCAGGCAATGTTTCAGGAGTATTCATAAAATGTTCCAGTAATGTATCAGACAGTGTTTCACTACTCTTCATAAGGTTTTTACTGGCCAGTTCTTTAAGAAGTGAATTGCCTCTTCCTTCTGAGTCTGTCTCATTCAGAGAGCTCCACCAAAACTGGTCCGCCATGGGCACCCCTACTAGTACAGCCTCTAGCCTCACAGCAACATGCAAGCCACCATAGTACTACAAACCGACAGAAAAGTTCATCTCCATTAGCTGTTGCAACTGCTCAACTCACTTCCTGGGCTTCCCCCTACCTGTTCCTGCTGGCCCTGTCTTCCACTGCTCCCTGTCACTTGGGGGCTGCCTACTGCCTGCCTTACTTGTTTTGGCTGCCAGCCCTGTCTGCCACTGCTCCCTGCTGCTTTACATTTTATGGTTTATAACTAAAGAAAACAAAAATATTTGATGCACACATACAATGAAGAAATACAACAATCACAGTCTTCATTTCTGTAATTGGTCTCATGGTCATAGCTGGTATTTAGAACTACCTTCTTCCACCACCCATTCCATAATTCTCTTGCCCTCAGCAAGCACCTTAGCTGGTCGTGGTTCTTTGCTGAGTGGGGTGACCCAAGCCTTCATTCATGAAGGGTCTGGGCTGTTAGTAGTCATATCAGAAGTAGGTTGCTATAGACTTTAATCACAGAGTATGATGTATATATATATGTATGTATATAATATATGTATATCTTATATCATATATATATATGATATAAGAGATGTCCTAAAGAATCTCCTGTATTCCAGACATATTCTTCCTTACCACCATTATATAGTATCAATCCAATTTTCCCTTGGCAATCAGAACCTATCACACCAATACAGTAACTCCCTTCTTTGCCTTTTGATCCAAAGTCATGAAGAGCCCAAAATATCCAGGTAGCATTCTTAACTTCCAGTTCAGTGCTATCAGTATTGTGTCTCCTGGTGGGAGTGTTCCTTCCTTTGAGACTAAGACCTTCAAATCTGCAGAGTATAGGGTCTCAGGGACAGGAAGAAAACATTTTTTGAGTAGGTTATTAGGGGAATAGTGTGTGGTACCATTTCCATTTCCACCCCTTGGTTCCAGGACCCATGAATCTTGGCTATTGGAGAAATAGCACCATCTCTTGCACATGGGTTTAGAGCATTTACAGTCTTCTGGAGAATACTGCCCCAACCCTGCAAGGTATTGCCACCTACCTGGTATTGTAATTGTGTTTTTTGAAGGCAATTCCATCATTCTATCAAGTTGGCTGCTTCAAGATGATGGGGAACATTGTAAAACTAGTGAATTCCATGAGCATAGGCTCATTACCACACTTCATTTGCTGTGAAGCAAATCCTTTGATCTGAGATGATGCTATGTGGGATATCATGATGGTGGATAAGGCATTGTATAAGTCCATGGATGGTAGTTTTGGCAGAAGCATTGTTTTCAAGGAAGGCAAATCCATATCCAGAGTAAGTATTCCAGTAAGAGTAAAATGCTGCCCTTTCCATGATGGAAGTGCTCTGATATAATCAACTTGCCACCAGGTTGCTGGCTGCACATGCTGAGAAATGGTTCCATACTGAGGACTCAGTGATGGTCTCTGTTGCTAGCAGATTGGATGCTTAGCAGTGGCTGTAGCCACATCAACCTTGGTAAGTGGAAATCCATGTTGCTCAGCCCATGTACAACCTCCATCCCTTCCACCATGGCCACTTGGTTCATGAACCCATTGGGCAATGACAGGAGTAGCTAGGGAGAAAGATGACTGGTTTCCACAGAACTTATCCTCCTATCCACTTGATTGTTAAAGTCCTCCTCTGCTGAGGTCACCTTTTAGTGAGCATTCATGTAAGACATAAATATCTTTACCCCTTCAGCTCATTCAGAGAGATCTATCCATATACCTCTTCCCCAAAACTCCTTGTCACCAATTTTCCCATCAGATTCCTTCCAAATCCCAGACCATCCAGCCAAACTATTAGCCACAGCCCATGAATCAGCATATAATCATACACCTGGCCATTTTTCCTTCCATGCAAAGTGAGCAGCCAGATGCATGGTTCAAAGTTCTGCCCATTGGGAAGATTTCCCTTAACCGCTATCCCTCAGTGATGTCTCAGAAAGGGGATGCAGTGCCCCTGCTGTCCATTTTCTAGTGGTACATGCATATCATGCAGTACCATCTGTAAAGCAGGCACGAGTTTTCTCTTCCTCAATCAACTGATCATAAGGAACTCCCCATGAGGCCAGGTGCAGACTGGGAGAGGGCGGTAATGTGACTGGAGTGGAAACCATAAGCATTTTGGGCCTATGCAACTTACTTGTGCCTTCAAATCCTGCCTTGAGCCCAATATCTTATATACTACTTTCATTTAATGATGGAATGCACATCCACCTTTATGACTCTGTGGGTCAGACAACACTAAGTTCATGATGGGCAGCTCAGGCTGCAGTGTGGCTTGGTGGCCCATGGTTAGGCATTCAGTCTCTACTAAGACCCAGTAACAAGCCCAAAGCTGTTTCTCAAAAGGAGAGTAGTTATCTGCAGAAGATGGCAGGGCTTTGCGCCAAAACCCTGAGGGTCTGCACTGTGATTCACCAATAAGGGCCTGCCAAAAATTCCTAACAACATCTCTATCTGCCACAGACACCTCAAGCACCATTGTATCAGCCAGGTCATATGACCCACATGGGAGAGTGGCTTGTATGGAAGCCTGAACCTGTTGCAGAGTCTTCTGTTGGTTTGGCCCCACTCAAAACTAGCAGTTTTTCAAGTTATTTGTTAAATAGGCTGAAGCAACACACCTAAATGAGGGGTATGTTGCCTCCAAAATCCAAAAAGGTCCACCAGAACTTGTGCCTCCTTTTTAGTTGTGGGTGGAGCCAGATGCAATAACTGATTCTTCACTTTAGTGGACATCCATTTATATATATATGGCTAAGAGGCCACACTCCTAAAGAAATTCCTTTTCAATTGATTGGCTGCTCAAAGCATCTACATCAGATCTCATTATGGGAATGACCACACCACAACTGCTTAAACCACTCAGAATCATGGTTCAGCCAAGTTGATATACAACCTTAACTATCCCAATGCTCTTCTTTCACTCATCTCCATCTTGGTAAGGGGACTTCTTTAATTCTAGGTGTTTGAATAAAGACTCTTGGGATTTTCTTTGATTCCTCTATTTCTCTTTGAACCAAGGGACAATCTATCAACAAGTCCTGTTGATACTATCTGCAAAATATATCCAGAATCTGATGACTCATTACCTCCATTCACCACTTCCATCCTTGAACAAGTCTTTCTAACCAGTCTCCTTGCCTTCACCCTTGCTTCTTCATCATCTACATTTTTCTCCCTATAATCTATTGTCCACCCAGTAGTCAGAATGATATTTCATCCTATATGCCAGCATATATCAGTCTTTTGCTGAAAACGCATCAATGTCCTCTCATCTCACTCAGAGTAAGAGCTAAAGTACTCACCACCTCCTACAGTGCCTTCCATCAGCAGTTCTCAATGTATGGTCTGGGGAATCCCTAGAGTTCCCTGAGACCCTCTCATGGAGTCTAAGAGGTAAAAACTGTTTCCATAATAACACTGAGACATCATTTCTCACAAGTTTAGAGTGTTTTTCAGTGACTACATGATTGGTGACATTGAAACAAATTGAATGCCAAAGTAGATATGAAAATCCAGCTATCTTTTGTTAAATTGGACAATAAAGAGATTGAAGAAATGTGAAATAATACTACTCATCTCATTAATTTTTTAAGAAGCATAGTTATTTTTCATACGATATATTATTTATGAAATTATATACTAGGTTTATAAATATTTTTAAATATTCATCTTAAATTTATGTTACAGTAAGTACTAATATATATAACCTTTCTAAACATAAGCTCTTTAGTACCATCAATAATTTTTAATATTAAAAAATATTATTTGGTTCTCAAAAAATATTGAGAACCATTGTCTTACATGATCTGGTTCACAGCTATTTCTCTGTCCTTGTTTCCAACCATTGTTCCTTTTCCTCCCTTTACTCCAACCTACCAGCCTCCTTGCTGTTACTAAAAACTGCCAAGCTAGTTTTCCAGAAAATTCAGACTTTCCATTCTTATCTTTCACTTACTCAGATGTGGGTGATTTTCATGTACTCCACATCCCCATTGCTTCATCTTTGCTTTCCTGATTCAAATAATCTATCAGCAACTCACTGGTCTTACTTATACGTTCACAGAAAAACAGCTTTTTGCATAAGAAGCTTCCTTCTAAAGAAGTTTAACTCCTCCAGTGCCACTATTACCCTCAATAAATTTAATCTTTGCAGATTGTAAAGTTGAAAAGTAAATTTTTGTGAGGAAAGCAAAAGACTCCTCCCCTCAACCAGCTGGTTTAAAAGACCAGGATATTTGTGACTAGAGGCAATTTTCAATTATCCTTGTTTTAGTTTACTGAGACTGTTCTAACAAAGTAGCACCAATTGAGAGGCTTTAAACAACAAAAAATTATTGACTCAGAATTCTGAATGTTGGAAGTCTGAGATCAGGGTGTTGGTTGGGTTGATTCTTCCTGAGGCTTTGACGGAGAGTCTATCCCATGCTTCTCTCTTAGCTTCTGATGGCTCAGGCATTCCTTGACTTCCAAGTGTAGCATCACATGAGTTTTTTTCTTCAATGTGTCTCTTCCCTTTCCCAGGACACCAATCTGGTTGGATTAGGACCCACACCACCCCTACTCTGGTATGACCTCATGTTAACTTAACTAGCAACATCTTCAAAAATCTTGTTTTCAAACAAGGTTGTATTCACAGGTACTAGGGATTAGAATTTCAACATCTTTTGGGGGGACATAATCCATAAAAATTCTAGTGCCTATAATGAATACCTTTGGCTTTTTGCACTCCACAAGGGCTGATACTTTCCCACCAGAGAAGAATAAGGTCTACCAGCTCACTAAGCAGTTTTTCTTGGGCATGGATTGAAAGAAAAGAATTAAGTAACGATTTTCATCTTTACAGTGTCTAACATCTTGCCTGCTAATTTTTTTTTTTAAGTTTTACATATTTGTTTATTCCATTTGATTTTCTAATCTCAAATCTAACAGAGAGGACAATATTTTATTTATTAACCCTATTTATAGATGAATAAATTGAGGATATGTGCAGCCAAAGATTAAAGTTAAGGGTCAAACCCAGTTCTCCTGATAAGTCCAGTTCTCCTGATTCTCAGAGACCTGAGGGAAGCAATCTTTCTCAAGCTTCACATGGAAATTTCAGAGAATTTGGAGCTCAGTAGTGTGTTTGCCTTTATAAAATATTGTCTGCTTTTTCTTTTTCTTTAAAAAAGTTAATAGCTACCACAATGAGTCTTTGACAGACATTTTCTAATTATACCAATTCACTGGAATAATACCCAGTAATTAGCCAGAACATTTTTTAAAATAGTGTCCATGGACAGAACTACTACAATTTTAGATATGTTACTATACTTGATTAACTGCAGAATGATTTCTTATTGTTTAACAATGTGTTATGATTCTAATGTATTTAAATCATTTCCAAATTGCCAAACATCATAGATTACTCAAAGTATATCATAATTAGAGTTACCCCATTTTATCAAAGTTTGGAAAACAAAAATTGTGGCCATGAGTGGTTTAGGTATTTTAATATTAACAGCTTAAAAAAAAAAAAAAAAAAGTACTGTGAGGGAAAGAAGTCATGTATCTGAGAGGCTTATATAAAATTGAAACCATGGACCTTTTTCTTAAAATGGAAAATCTAGAGATGAAAACTAAGCTCTGTCTTTTAAATTATAAATATTATTGGAATGACTTATATAAAAGTTTCAGAATGGAGGCTCTGTAGCCATACTTGCCTAGCTGAATCTTAGCTCTTCTTTTAACTAGCTGTGTGACATTCAGCAATGTATTTAATCTCTCTAGGGAGCTCTGGTAGCATAGTGCCTAAGGCATTTGACTGCTAACCAGAAGGCTGGCGGGTCAAACCCATCAGCCACTCCTGGGAAGGAAGGTTGAGCAGTCTACTTCTGTAGTGATACCACCTCGGAAACCCAAGGAGGGGTCTCTATGAGTCGGATCCAACTCGACTGCACATAACAACATCAATGGTTCAATTTTCTTTATCTACAACAGGGGGATGATAATGATTATGCCTGTTATTGTTAGATGCATACAATCAGTTCCGACTCTTAACGATCCTATGTATAATGGATTGAAACACTGCTCAGAGCTACAACATCCTCACAGTAGTAGATATGTTTGAATCCATTGTTACAACTACCGTGTCAATATATGATTGTGCCTACTTCACAGAATTGTTATGAGGATTAAATTAATTAATATTTATAAGTCACATGGAGTAATTCCTGGCATATAGAATAATGCTCAAAAAGTTAACACTATTTTCTCTGTTATTACCATCATCTCAGGAGGACAAACATGTCGAGCTGCTGTTTGAATAGAAATTTGACCCTTTAGAACATAATAGCCAGAGATCTCTGTGAAGAGGCTTCCTTTCTTCCTTCCACTACAGACACTGCTAAGCAATGTGTGTAAATACCTGTGTGAACAAAACAGATGTGATTCCTGACCCCATAAAGCTTATACTTAAACTTCATCTAGACTTTTTAATCTTAGACTTTTTATCTTTAATCTTTAATCTTAGAACCATAATCCAACATAATGAATTTATAGGCCCAGGTATTAAACAGTTATTAGAAATTCTCCAGCCTTCCTTCCTCACAATGCTTTATAGATTCTGTCAGGGCCATTTGTGCAAAGGACTGACAAACTAACAACAACAACAAGAAAAAAAAAAATTGTCTCATCAATTAAGGGAATTTTTTAATCTCCAGAACTGAGATAAGTGTGATTTTAGTGAGATTTGATAGAGCATATTAACTTGGGTCCTCAAGACACAAGATTTCTTCTCCATCTCTCAATCTCCTTTCTGTGTGTCAGCTTCATTCTCAGACTTCACTCTCTGCCACCCAAACACTAAATTCCTTTGGTTTGAAACACCAGTGACATTCATTCTCACATTCTCCATGATATCCAAAGGAGAGTCTGAGTTCCATCATGCCTAGCATACTAATTACAGTTCATTTTGAAAAGGCAAGCCAGAAGAATATAATGAATAAATTGGATCAATTCTATTTAAACTGATATGATATGTCTGAATTAAATTTAGATGTTAAATTGTATTTAAACTGATATGAAATGTCAATTCTATTTAAACTGATATGAAGTGATTTATACATATGGAAGAACATATAAAATACATATGTAAAGTTCAAAGAATAATTTTAACGCAAACACTTATGTAATTACTACTCAATTTAGACCACTGCCAGTACATTTGAAACTCCTTGTGTGCAAAATCCCTAGTTTCTTTCAAATAAACTGTTAAGAAAAGTGAGAAGGGAAACCTATAGATTAAAAGCAACTTAAAAGTCTACAAATTCAATGTGTGGTCTTTGTTTGGATACTAATTCTAAAAGATAAGAAGAAGAGGGAGAAAGAGAAAAAGAGGAGAAGAAAGGGAGGAGGAATAAAGAGAAAGGGAGGAAAGAAGAAAGGGAGGAAGGGGATAACTTCAAAAAATTTAGAATACTAGCTACTTTAAGTATTTAAAAGTGATAACTTAAGGGGATAATATAATGATTATTTTTAAAGTATGTCCTTATGATTTATAAATATGTGTATATATATATATATATATATATATATATATATATATATATACATATATGTATGTATGTATATATAATGAGGTATTTACTGATGAAACGATATGAAGTCTTCATTTAACTCAAAATAATCCAGTGGGAATGGAAATAGGTGAGATGTAGATTAAATAAGAGTAGTTATTTTTTTGATAAATTTGATGCTGGGTGATGCATGGAGATTTTGTATATGCTTGAAAATTTCCATGAAGAAGGAAGACTAGCAAGGAGGAGGAAGATGGGAAGAAAGAAGAGGGGAGGAGCTCATGTTCCCAGGGAAAGAGCTGTCCCTAGTGCCAGACTAACCTCTCTGGATTTCTTGGCCTGGTAATTTTTTCACTGCCTTGTAAATTTCTAATGGCTTAAAGTAGATGTTTTTACTATTTTGTCCTGTTTTTCTATTTGTCTTTCCTGAATGGGTTGTTCTGAATTATGAAAGTCATCTTGGCTCAGCTGTTTGTTTTTTTTTTTTCCTCCTAAAACTACCTATGACGTATGAATTAATGCAAAACTAAATTAGGAAGTGGTGTGTTTACTTTAAAGTTGGAACTCTGGTAGCACAATGCCTAAGTGCTTAAGGAGTTTGATTGCTAACCAGAAGTTTGGCAGTTCAAACCCACCAGCTTCTCCACAGAAGGAAGTTGGGGCAATCTACTTCCATAAAGATTTACTAACTTAGAAACCCAAAGGAATTTGCCATGAGCCAGAATCAAGTAGATGGCAGTGAGTTTGAGTTTTTCTGATTTATACTATTTCAGTTAACATTGAATAATCATTAAATAGCGTAGGGAGCTCTGGTAGCATAGTGCCTAAGACACTTGACTGCTAACCAGAAGGCTAGCGGTTCAAGTCCACCAGCCACTCCTCAGAAGGAAGGCTGGGCAATCTACTTCCATAATGATACCACCTCGGAAACCCAAGTAGGGGTTGCTATGAGTCAGGTCTGACTCAATGGCACATAACAAGAACAATTTATTGATTGTTTACCGTGAGCCAAAAACAAAGAACTTACAGTTCTTACTCATGAAGGATGTGCATTACAATTGGAGAGTCATAACATCACACACACACACACACATACACACAGAAGACTTTGTGATCCAGTGAAAAATGCTGTTTGGGAGTCAGGTAGACTTTGGTCTAAAGTCTACCTCTGCCACCTTTCTAGCTATATGAACTTAAATTCTCAAAACTTGAGAAAAGAGGGGAAGTTTCAATAATTTGGGAGAAATGGAGAAGTTACTTCTATTGTAAAAAAGCAAAAAAAAAAAAAAAAAAAACTGTAAGCAAAAAACAAAGAAAATGTAACCTAGACTAGAGGTGAAAAGTAATTCTTCTCTGGGAAGAGCAGCAAGACAGGCAAATCAGAGGCCATGAGGAGGACAATGGATTGAAATAAATTTTAGAAGTTAGGTGCATGCTAGATTATGAAGGGAGGAACTAGAATATCAGAGAAATTGGATTTTATTCTGTATAAGGGGATTTTTTTAGTGTTATTGAACAGAGTGCTTACTGCATGCTCCTGATGTTGCCTTGCATGTGGGAGGGAGCTTCCATTCACATAATACGTCTGGTTCTTATCTTCTTTGAAGCCAGCCTGTCTACAGGAAGCAAACATTCTCTTCACTCTTACTTCTACTGGGGTGAGTACCCATATGGAAGGTCTGATTTTCAACTGTTTCTTGTGACTAACTAGGTAAATTCAATTTAGCATGTTTACTTGGCTAAGAGATCTAAAGCTGCATTCAGCATTTATTATTAATTTATCTGCTATTTTGATTTCCATTTGCAAGATTATGCCAGAGAAGAAAAGTGAAATTTATTGGGCTACCTCAAACCCTGCATGAACAAAGCCATATAGCAGTACGTGAAGAGAAATTATTTGGTGGTAATAAGGACCTCAGGAGTCCAGGGTAGCACAAATAATTTGTGCTTGGCTTAACTGAAATGCTGGACATTCAACTCTAGAGTGTAGTTCTGTTCTGACACCTGAAGTGTCTCCAGGAGTTGGAGTCTTCTCAATAGCAAAGGGGTAAGGATCACAGAGGCAGAACTGCACATAAAAAGTCTGGTTAGACTAACTACTCAAGAGTCCATGTGTCACATTCTAAGAGCTGGAGGCTATGGTAATGAAAAGAAAAGGATATTGGAAAGACTTTGAAAATGAGAGACTGGCTAATATAACCTAATGACCCAAGCTAAGTTTATGGTCATCAATGTTTTGCAAATCTGACTTAAAAGGAGTTGCTTTTCATTATCAAACAACTTACACTATTTCCAGTAGCACAAGACAATGAATTAGTCCCACACCAACATTTATTAGCCATGTGACTTAACCCCTAAGATGGTTTCCTCATTTGTATCATCTGCTTTGTCCGCTATGCTTTTTGTTTCAAAGGACAATTACAGTAATTTATGCAAAATACTTTGACAATTCTAAAACACCCTAAAATATCTTCTTGCTCTTAAGGGTTGTCAAGTTGGCTTTGACTCATAGCAACCCTATGTAAAACAGAATGAAACACTACCCAGTCCTGTGCCATCCTCACAATCATTGCTAGCTTGAACCCATCCTTACAGCTGCTGTGTCAATCCATCTGGTTGAGGGCCTGTCCCTTTTATACTAACTCTCTACTTTACCAAGCCTGGTACCCTTCTCAAGGGATTGGTCTCCTCTGACGATATGATCAAAATGCAGAGATGAAGTCTGGCCATTCTTCCTTCTGAAAAGCATTATGGTTGTACTTCTTTTAAGACAGATTTTTTCATTCTTCTGGCAGTCCATGGTATTTTCAGTATTCTTCACCAACAGCAAAATTTAAATGTAGCAGTTCTTCTTTGGTCTTCCATTTTCATCATCCAGATTTCATATGCATATGAAGCTATTAAAAATACCCTGGCTTGGGTCACACACAGCTTAATCTTCAAAGAGACATCTTTGCTCTTTAACACTGTTTAAAGGGGTCTTTTGCAGCAGATTTTCCCATCACAATATGACATCTGATTTCTTGACTGCTGCTTCCTTGGCTGTTCATTTTGAATCCATAAAATGAAATCTTGACAACTCCAAACTTTTCTTCATTTATCGTGATGTTGCTTATTAGTCCAGTTCTGAGGATTTTTGCTTTCTTCATGTTGAGGTTGTAATTCTGTACTGAAGGCTGTGGGCTTTGATCTTCATCAGTAAGTGCTTCAGGTCTTCACTTTTAGTAAGCAAGTTTGGGTCATCTGAATATTGCAAGTTTTTAATGAGTCTTCCTCCAATCCAGATGCCTTCTTCTTCTTCATATAGAACTTCTAGCTTCCTGTATTATTTGCTCAGTATACAGATTAAATAAATATGGTAAAAATATACAACCCTGATGCACACCTTTCCTGATTTTAAACTATGCATTATCCCCTTGTTCTGTTTGAACAACTGCCTCGTGGTCTATGTACAGATTGCTCATGAGCACAGTGAAATGTTCTGGAATTTCCATTCTTTGTAATGTTATCCATAATTTGTTAAGATCCACACAGTTGAATGCCTTTGCATAGTCAATAAAACACAGATAAACATCTTTCTGGTATTCTTTGCTTTCAACCAAGATCCATCTGACATTAGCAATATTATTCCTCGTTCCATGCCCTCTTCCTAATCTGAGTTTAATTTCTGGCAGTTACCTATCAATGTACTGCTGCAACTGTTTTTTAATTATTTTCACCAAAATTTTACTTGTATGTGATATCAATTATATTCTTCAATAATATTTGCATTCTGTTGGATCACCCTTCCTTGGAATGGGCACAAACATGGATCTCATCCAGTTGATTGTCCAGGCAGCTGTGTTCTGAATTTCTTCACACAAGCAAGTGAGTACCTCCACTGCTGCATCCATTTGTTGAAACATCTGAATGTGTAGTCAATCAATTACTGTGGCCTTGTTTTTTGACAATGCCTTCAGTTTAGCTTGGACTTCTTCCTTCAATATCATCAGTTCTTGATTATATGCTACCTCCTGAAATGTTTGAACGTTGACCAATTTTTTTTTGATACAATAACTCTGTGTACTCCTTCCATCTTCTTTTAATACTTCCTGTGTCATTCAACATTTGGCCCATAATAAAGTATACGAAAAAACAAAAACCACTGCCATCTAGTCAATTCTGACTCATAGAGATGCCTATTGGATTTCCAAGGCTGTAAATCTTTATGGTTGTTGTTATGTGCCGTCGAGTCGGCCCCGACTCATAGTGACCCCTCCTTGGGTTTCCTAGGCAGTATCACTACGGAAGTAGATTGCCCCATCTTCCTTCCGAGGAGTGGCTGGTGGGTTTGAACCGCCAGCCTTCTGGTTAGCAATCAAGTGTCTGAGCCACTATGCTACCAAATAACAACAACAACAACAAATCTTTATGGAAGTAGATTGCATCATCTTCTTCCCACAGAGCAGCTGGTGGGTTTGAACCTCTGACCTTCTAGTTAGCAGCCAAGTGTCTTACCTTCTATACCACCAGAGCTCCTTAGAATAACATATAAGAAGTATTATTCCCTGTCTCTAAAAAAATACCATTCTACGAGCAACAGCAAATGCAGTGCAACACACTGCCATGGTGTCGGATCCGACTCATAGCGACCCCTCCTTGGGTTTCTGAGGCAATATCACTACAAAAGTGGATTGCTCAACAAAGAAGTTCTTATAATTCCCTGTTTACTCAAAGCAGTCATGCTTTGCTTTATGCATCTTGAGATTACATGAAAATAAGATGTTTGAAACCAAATCTAATTTTCATACCCATTACTCATATGATATTGATCAAATGGTCCATAAAAGATAACACTGGCTAGCCCATTGCCAGCAGATAGGTGTGGTATCAAGAATGAGCAAAGGATTTGGATTTAGGATCAGGCAGATGGGACTCTACTCTTTACTTAGTGTGTGACCACTGTGTAGACTCTTACCTTCCTGAACATCAGATATTATGTACATGCATGTTGTGGTGTGTGTTTGTGCATGTTATGGATTAAATTGTGTCCCTCCAAAATATATGTTGGGATACTAACCCCTATACTTGTGCAAGGGAGTCCTGATGGTGCAATGGTTAGAACTTGGCTGTTAACTGAAAGGGTGGTGTGGTAATTAAGGTTGTATGCCAACTTGGCTGAGCCTGAGTGGCTGGACAGCTGGAAGTAGTTATTCCCCATGATGATATCGGTAATTAACTCCATGGTAGACTCTACTGGAGCAGCTGTTGTTGTTGTTGTTAAGTGCCGTCGAGTCGTTTCCAACTCATAGTGACCCCATGCACAGCAGAACGAAACACTGCCTGATCC
>NW_006921712.1:4118430-4128590 GCF_000298275.1 Orycteropus afer afer
GCAATCTACTTCCGTAGTGATACTGCCTCAGAAACCCAAGGAGGGGTCGCTATGAGTTGGGTCTGACTCGATGGCACATAACAACAATAGTGTGGTCTGGTAGCATAGTGCCTAAGGCACTTGACTTCTAACCAGAAGCCTGGCAGTTCAAACCTACCAGCCACACCTCAGAAGGAAGGTTGGGCAATCAACTTCCACAGTAATATTGCCTTGGAAACCCAAGGAGTGGTTACTATGGGTCAGATCTGACTCTACAGCAGTGAGTTTTGGTTTGGTTTGGTTTGGTGTGATCTGGTAATATTGGGACTGTGCCTTTTCACTTGTCGACCTTGGGTATGCCAGCCTCAGCAGCTAGCAGCTGCCTGAGAGAAAAGATGCCTGTACCTTCAGAGGGCTGAGAGCAAGAGGCAGAGCTGAAGCCCAAAGTTGAGGGGCTTTCACCCAACCCCTAGAGCCTGGGACCTGGAACTCAGACTTATAACATCCAAAATTGTAAGAGAATAAATTCTTGTTTGTTAAAGCCAACCTATTTGTAGTATTTTCCGTTAGGGCAGCATAGAGATAGCCAAAACAGTTGGTAGTTTGAATACACCAGTGGTTCCTCGGGAGAAATGACTTAAATCCTCTCTAGTTACTTGGGCCATCAATCAAGTTCTAAAATTTTAGAAGATATTTCTGGACTCAAGAATTTGCATTTTGTTTTACTAGCCTGCATCAGTCTCTTGTAGGCTTTTCACATGTAGACTCCTTCTCATCCTTTAGCTTAATATCTCTTCCTAATAGGTATTTCTCCCGACAAACCTATCCAATTTTCCTCTGTAGCTCTTTCTGCTTATTTTCTTGCAGAATCCTGTTTATTTTCCTTTATATTATTTACCACTAGTGGTGTAAATGTTTAACAACTGACTCTATGAAACAAAAGCCCTGATTTGTAGCATTTTTCAATTTCTATGGTGTAAATGTTTTCACAGTGGTAGATTTTGAATTGCCTACATGATGTCATTGAATGCGGAGTTGGAGAGAGAAGTACATTATGAACTTGAGACTCAACATTTACTGTGTCACTACCAATAATTTTTTTTTGTTCTGTTATTTATTTTATAAGCTCAGTGAAAGCTTGTTGTTGTTGCTGTTGTTATGTGGTGTCGAGTCAGACCCAACTCATAGTGACCCCTCCTTGGGTTTCTGAGGCAGTATCACTATGGAAGTAGATTGCACAACCTTCCTTTTGAGGAGTGGCTGGTAGGTTTGAACCACCAGCCTCTGGTTAGCAGTCAAGTACCTTAGGCACTATGCTATCAGAGCTCCTTCAGTGAAAGCAGAGGTAATTTAAAGCTAATTTGCAGCAATATCCCAGAATCTAGTATAGTTCCTAACACATAGCATTCAGTGGATGAACATATATAAAAGCTTACTAGTTAATAGTTGCTGTTCAATTCACATTCTGTTCAGAGGGTTTTTTAAAAAAATAATAATAAAAAAAGCACATATCATAGGAGATTTTACACTACTCCACCAGAGCTCCCTTGTGATTAGTAGCAATTTTAAAAAAGAGCAACATAGCCACTCATCAATCTTATAAGTAGCCAGTTGCCTACAGTCTTGGTTTATCCTCTTGCTGACATAAGATAATCCTGTTTTCCTAAAAGGCCTTTCCTCTGACATGGAGAAACAATATGAAATTTGAAGTCAGAAGACTGGATTTGGAATAAAGGTGACATTATTTGCTGGCCTTGGTCTCCTTAATTATAATATGGACAGATATGAATAATAAATGAGATAATGTGATCACAAGTAGATAGTAGGCTATGGAAGTCAATCAGAGGATAAATGCAACTGTTTCTTTTGATATTTGTTGTTGTTATGTGCCAGCCTTCTGGTTAGCAGTCACTAACTATGGCACTATGCTACCAGAGCTCCTTACTCAACTTTATCCTCCAAATATTCTCTGGTAGCATAGTGGCTAAGTCACTTGCCTGCTAACCAGACGGCTGGCGGTTCAAACCCACCAGCCACTCCTCAGAAGGAAGGTTGGGCAATCCTACTTCCGTAGTGATACTGCCTCGAAAACCCAAGGAGGGGTCGCTATGAGTTGGGGCCGACTCGACGGCACATAACAACAACAACAATTATTTTTTATGTTTTTAATTTCCAAAAGTATTTTGTTGTTGTTCTCTGAATATTCCTGTTTATAAATATTCTTATGGTTTGGAGATATTTTATTATTTTTTGAGGTAAAATTGATGCATCATGAACTTCACTAATTTAACAATTTTGAAGTATATAGTTCATTTCCTGCCAATGCATTCACAGTGATATGTGATGAATAAAGTATCTTTTATCTCCAAATATCTTATTAGATAAGATTGTCAGAGTTTTATTTTTCTCCATACACTCATTGTTTCTTTTCTGTGACCACTCTATTTGTTTTTGCCTCTACCTTTCCTTATGTCAGGTGATCTTTGATGGATTTTTTCATTATTAAACATGAGGCACTAAGATGGGAATGGGAAACTCTGTCTTTGTGTGTCGGGGTGAAGGGGTGTTTACCTGTGGTCTTTAGAGTGGGATCATCAGGTAGTAATGTAGGCCTATTTTTTTGAGAAGCCCACAAATCATTAAATAAAGAGTTTTCTGTTGGGTATATTTTTCCCCAGGAAAGAATTCTCCAATCTCTTAAGGGACGGAAGATGGGGGGATATGTAATTCTGTCTACTGTAACTCTGAGAACCCAGCAGGGGGTTTCACTGTTCATGAAGTCTATGTGCCATGCCTTGTGTTCCTAAGTCTAGGGACCTTATAATTGAACTTGTTTTTAGAATAATACTTCAAAGTTCTTCTAGCTTGGGGTGGGCTAGGTGCATTATCTACAGGATATAAAAGAGGATTTGAGAATGGAACTTATTTTTATATGCACTTCCAGCTAATATTTCTGTTTTCATGTTCACCTAAAATGCCCTCTTTCAGAGATACATGGTGCCTCCAATTCCTGAGTCTTTTGGGCATCTGTGATGGGACCAGTTTCCTTCTAGGTGTCTTTCATTGCTGGGTTGCATTTAATCTTTCTCTGGTCTGCTCAGCTCATTACCCCTCACTCATGCATTTTCCAGCATCACAAATTTTATTGTTGTCTTTGTTCTTATATTTTCTTCGTTCTTAAAGCTTTTAAATTACCTCCCCTTTTAAAACAAATAATAATTTTAGCAGGATTTCAAGAGGAAGTGGAAGTAAATTGTTTCTGAGTCTTTCATGTTTAACCTGAAGTCTGTTAAATCCTTTTAGTGTTTCTGCTTTATCTTATTAATAAAATTAGCAACTAAATTAATAAAACTAGCAACACTTTTATGTTTCTATCACAGATAACTATGATTAATTAATTATCTAATTATCCTGAACACTACCTGTATTTACAACCCCAAACTTTCTATAAAATATTATTTTCTGAGAGTAGGATTCATAGGTTTATGAGAAAATTTCTACTTGTGAAAAGTCAAGACAAGAATGAAAAATAAGTTACAGACATCCCAGAAATGGAAAGTATTTTGGATTTGGGTTATAAAAAATGTCCTATAAAAACAGTTTAACAGAATAGCCGGACATCTCATATTGCTCTGGGACTTTCTTGGATGATGAGGTAGATTTGTGGGTTTGCTTGCAAATAAAGCAAGGCCAATATCCCAGAGGGGAAAGGCAGAGCTTTGATTAGAATAGAACTCCTAGGGGCGGGATTCCTAGGGGGCTTCTGGAGTCCTGGCAATGTTCTGTTTTTTGGTTATGTGGCAATGATTTACTAAACTATGTATTTATGACTTATGAATTTTTCTGCATGTATATCTTATTTCATAATAAAAATGTTAAAATATTTCTCCAATAACTAAGCAGAGGCAAGAACAACACAGTGTAATTTCCTTGGAAATTTTTTGTAACAGTACTTTAAGTAGGCCACTGAAAAATTGTTATCTTTTTATTATGACTGTTTTCTGTATATCCTAAAAATGTTACATGCTGAATCATGCAATACATGAAAGTGGTTAGAGAAAGATGCCAGTTGTTTTTCCTAATAAAACAAAATTTATTATTTGCCCTCTGGAAGCAACCTGTTGTTGTTGTTTTTACGTGCCGTCAAATTGGACCTGACTCATAGCGACTCCTCTTGTTTCCAAGGTGGTATCTCTACAGAAGTAGATTGTCCAACCTCCTTCCAAGGAGTGGCTAGTGGGTTTGAACTGCCAGTCTTCTGGTTAGCAGTCAAGTGCGTTAGGCTATGCTACCAGAGCTCCTCACCTGGCATTGCGTAATGACTATTGTTTATCTAAAATAGTAAACATTTACATATCTAAAACAGTCAAGTTCAAAATGACAAAAACCATTGTTTGTTTGTTTGTTTGTTTAACTTCGGGTGTTACAGATAAATTGAGTATTTAATCTCTTCATTTTGGATCCTATTGTTTTCAAAGAGAAGAAAAAGCACTGATATCAAACACCTATTACATTTGCTGTTCTGAGAAGATTAGTCCTTTTAACCCAAATGTAGAAGATTCTACAAGAGTAAGATGTGGCTTCTGGCATATGAAAGTGATTGGAAAATTGTTTTAACACCATTAGCTACTGAAGTTAATGCACTTATATGTGATGGAGTGGAAAGAAAACAGAATTGAAAGTGGGAAACCTAGACTCTACACCAACGTTTTCCTACACGTGAAAGTTGTTAAGAATGAGATCAGTGTGCGTTAGTATCACCCTCATGAGGATATTAAATAGCTACCTGAGCTGGTTTGGCTCAAGTTCTTCATGTAAACCAAAACCAAAACGAAACTCACTACCTCTGAGTCAAATCCGATTCATAGTGACCTCTCCTTAGGTTTCTGAGGCGGTATGTCTACAGAAGTAGATTGTTCAATCTTCCTTCCAAGGAGTGGCTGGTGGGTTTCAACCGCCAGCCTGCTGGTTAGCAACTTTGAATGAGAAGTGCCACAAGTAAATTGACCTATAGGAGTTTAGAGAAAGAAGAAACCAGGGAATGTTACAAAGAGGAGTTAAGAGTTAAGTTGAATCACATAGGATAAATCAACTTTAGACAGGAGCACTGAGAGGACACAGGTCTGCCATGTACAGGTTGTTCACAGGTAACTATTTACCGATTTATAGAAATATAGTCATTATTGTACAGGTTGTTCACTGTGTGTGGGTGACTAGCAGAGGTGACTTGTAGGAGCTTAAATCCAGCCCATGTTCTAATCACCAAGCTCTGGACTCTCCACTTTGTGACTAGTACGGCCTTGATAGTCCAGGCAGCTAATCAGCAGCTGATGAACTTTGGAGGAGAAAATTGTTAGCATAGAGTTAGAGAAAATGACTAGACCACTTTCTTAAAAAACTGAGATTTCATGTATAGGATAGGGGAAGAGTTTGGAGAAATAGATAGGGGGTCAGTTTAAGAAAGAGATGAAGTAAGAAACTGCTCTGAATTCAAGTAATACATTACAAAGACATAGCCTCTCAACATTGCCTGGGTGCAATGAATGGAAATAATTCTAATAATCATTTCTGTTGCCACCACCAACACTTGATAAGTGTCAAGTACTGTGCCAGATACTTTACATTTTCTCAAATGTGAATAATAATCATAAAAATTAAATACTAGCATCAATTTACAGAAAAGAGAACTGAGTTGGAGAAGTGAGAAATAATTATCCAAGTTTATGCAAACAGAGAACGATAAAGCTAGCATTCAATCCAAATTCATTTATTCAACAAATAATTTATGCAACCACTGTTCTACTCCCTAAAAAAATAACATAAAGAAGATAGACATATTCAAAATAACATGATCTAATTTCAAAGTCACTACTTTAATAGCCACCAGTCTTCTGTTGGTTTTTTGTACTGTGATGGCTCGTGTATTGCTGTGATACTGGAAGCTATGCCATCAGTATTTCAAATATCATCAGGGTTACCCATGGTGGATAGGTTTAAGTGGACTTCCAGATTAAGGCAGAGAAGGAAGAAGGAGGTGTATGTTGCAATGAATTATTTGGATGGCTTTTTTAGCCATAGTCTCTGTGATTCCCACCAGATTACTATGTGGGACCATGCTAATAGGGTATGTAGAACTCTGATGTTGGGATTGGTTAGTTTTGTCACTGTGCTAGGCTTTAATGAGCCTACCTAGAGGCAGAAAGGGGGAATCTCACTGCCATCAAGAGAGAAGAGCTGGAGTTGGAGTGGAGTGCATCCTTGGACCCCATATCCCTGTGCTGGACCTCTCCTTGTCAGAGACACCTGGGCAAAGATGTCTTGCTGAGAAATGGTGGCAGTGGGACCAAGAGGTATGAGACAGTTTGCCTGTCCCACAGAGTGAGAAACCTGAGTGCCATTGGGCAGGAGGTGGAGTGAGGTGCATGTAAATGTACCTATTGACCTATTGGTAGAGATAAAAGAGGTTTACAACACTTGCCAGAGAAGGGCAGAGGACAGGCTGATAGGCCAAGGGCCAGAGAGGCATGCCTGAGGGTAAAGGAGAAAGGAGACTGTCCTGATGGAAGAACTGTCTCCTAAGCGTGTTCCTGAACCTGAATTATAGCCTATTACTTCCCTAATAAACTCCATAATCTTGAGTATTGCCTGTGAGTTCTGTGTGGCCATAGCAATGAATTATTGAACCCAGCAGAGAAGTACAGAGTGTCATGGGAGAGGGACGGTTGGTGTCAGAATTGGTAAAAAGGCTGGAGGGTGGCGACACGTCTGCCTCATAGGAATAAGCCTTGGGCTGTGGATGGTGACTCTGTTTCCTCCTAGCAAGAATGGAGGAGGTCAGAAGATGCTGCCTGTGTGCCTTTTAGCAACATGGCAGCCTACTTCTGAAAAATCTGGCCACTGAAAACTTAACAAATAGCACTGGAACATTGTCTGATATCGTGCCAGAAAATGTGTCCCTCAGGTTGGAAGGCACTCAAAATACTAAGGGGAAAGGGCTGTCTCCTAAAAGTACAGTTGACTTTAATGACCAGGGTGGAGTAAAGTTTTCAGAACCTCCATTGGCAGGTGTGGCATGACTTAAAATGAGCTGCAAACATCCATCAATAATCAGAATGTGGAATGTATGACATATGAATCTATGGAAAGTTGTCAAAATTGGAAGTTGTCAAAAAAGAAATTGAATGCATAAAAATGGATGTCCTAGGCATTAGTGAACTGAAGTGGACTGGCATTGGCCATTTTGAGTTGGACAATCATATAGTCTACAATGAGAAATTGAAGAGGAATAGCATCCCATTCATCTTCAAAACCTTTCTGAAGTATAATGCTGTCAGTAATAGGATAATATTAATACACATACAAGGAAGACCACTTAATACAACTATTATTCAAATTTATGTACCAACAACTAAAGCCAAAGATGAAAACATTGAATGTATCTACTGATATCTACAATCGGAAAATGATCAAACATGTAATCATGATATATAGATCATTACTGGTGGTTGGAAACAAAGAAGAAAGATCTGTAATTGGAAAATACGTCCTTGGTGATAGAAATGATGCTGGCATAAACATGATAGAATTTTGCAAATGCAGCAACTTACTCACTACAAATAACATTTTTCAACAATGTAAACAGTGACTAGACAAATGGGTGGACCTTGCCGAATAGAATACACAGGAATCAAATTAACTACATCTGCAGGAAGAGACAATGGAGAAGCTCAATATCAACAGTCAAAGCTAGGCTAAGGCCCAACTGCAGATCAGACCATGAATTGCTCATATGCAAGTTCAACTTGAAACTAAAGAAAATTAAAACAAGTCCATGAGAGCCAAAGTGTGACCTTGAGTAAAGCTCACCTGAATTTAGAGACCATCTCAAGAATAGATTTGACACATTGAACACTAATGACCAAAGACCAGAGAAGTTGTGGGAAGACATCAAGGACATCATACATGAAGAAAGAAAAAAGGGCATTAAAAAAGAAGAGAAAGGAAAAACCAAAATGGATGGCAAAAAAGACTTTGAAACGTGTTCTACACTGTAGAGAAATTAAAGTGAATGGGAGAACTGATGAAGTAAAAGAGCTCAACAGAAGATTTCAAAAGGTAGCTCAAGAAGACAAAATAGAGTATTTGTAATGAAATATTCAAAGACTTGGAAGTAGAAAACCAAAAGGGAAGAACACTCTGGATATTTCTCAATCTTAAAGAACTGAAGAAAAAGTTCAAGCCTCAAGATGTAATATTGAAAGATTCTATGGTAAAATGTTGAACAACATGAGAAGCATCAAAAGAAGAGGGAAGTAATACACAGTCACTGTACCAGAAAGAATTGTTCAATGTTAACCAGAACCAATGGTATTGAAGGAATAAGTCCAGCTGCATTGAAGGCACTGGGAAAAAGCAAGACATGACATACTAAAAATACAGAATAACCATAAAAATTATGCAATTGGAGCAGAAAGAAAATAAACATTTCCCCCAAAATACCAATAAATCCAAGATACCAGCGTGTGCACATGTGTGTACATGTGTACTCACACATACCTCATGACTAATATGACCTTTATTTTTGACAAAATAAGTTTTATTTATTTTTATAAAAGCTGATTAAATTATTTTTTCATTGCCTTTTTCTGTTTTGATTCATAGATTTTCTGGAGTGTCTATGAATTTGCTTATTCTGAACATTTCCGATATACAGAATCATACAATATGTGGCCTTTTATGTGTGCCCTCTTCACCTAGCACAATGTTTTCAAGGTTCATCATTGTTGTAACATGTACCACTGTTTAAAAATTCCTTTTTATGCCTGAATAATATTACATTGTATGGATACACCACATTTTGTTTATCCATTCATCCAGTTGATGAACATATGGATTGTTTCCATTCTTTTACAATTATGAATAATGGTTCTATAAACACTCATGCACAAATTTTGTGGTTTTGTTTTAAATTTCCCTAAAAACAAAAAAGAAAACAAACAAACTCACTGCCATCTAGTCATTTCCTGCTCATAGTGACCCCATTGGTTTTCTGAAGCTGTAAAACTTTATGGAAGTAGATCGCTTCTGTGGAGTGGCTGGTGGGTTTGAACTGCTGAGCTTCCAGTTAACAGTCAAGTGCCTTATCCACTACACCACCAGACCCCTAATGGTGAATAATATTGAGTGTCTTCTCAGGTACTTATTGTCTATTTGTACACTCCCTTTAGATAAACATCTTTAAGTCTTTGGCTCAATTTTTAATTAGATTATTTCTTATTGTTGAATTATAAAAGTTATTTATATATTCTATATAATAAAACTTTATAAGATAGATAATTTGCAAATTATTCCTCCCACTCTGTAGGTTGGTTCTTTGTTGTTTGTTTGTTACATTTTTGATAGTGTCTTTTGAAACTCAAAAGGTTTAATTTGATGAAATCTAACTAATCTATATTTTTCCTTTAAATTGTGTTTATCTTCTTGTTGAGAATATATATAGCAAAACATACACCAAGTCAATGGTTTCTGTATGTACAATTTAGTGATGCAGATAACATTCTTCAAGTTGTGCAACCATTCTTACACTCCTTTTGTGAGCTATTTCTCCCTTATTAACATAAACTCATTGTCACCTAATATTCCTATTTAATCCTTAGAATTGTTGTTGTCAATCTGATATCATATAGATAGTTCTTAAAAGGGCATAATGTTCAAGGTAGACAGTTTTTACTAGTTCAGTTAAACAAGTATATCAGTTTTAAGAAGACTCCATGAGATATATTGTTTTAAGATTTAAAGATTATCTCAAGTCAATTATTTCAGGGGCTCATCCACCCTCCATGGCTCCAGAAAGTCTATAGTCCATGAGAACATGAAATTCTGTCCTACATATTCTCCCTTTTGATCAGGATTCTTCTATGAAATATTTGATCAAAATGCTTAGTAATGGTAGCTGGTACCATATAGTTCTGGTTTTAAGACAAAGGAGACAGTTTATGGAGGCAATTAGCCGCATATTCAATACCCTCCTCAAATTCCTGACTCTCCTTTTTCTTCTGTTGCAAGTTGTGGTGGTCATGGTTTTGTGTCAACTTGGCTAGGCCTGGTTGAGTGGCTGGGCAGCTGGATATAGTATTCCCCATGATGAGACTGGTAATCAACTCCATGGTGGAATCTACTGT
>NW_006921712.1:4129160-4130171 GCF_000298275.1 Orycteropus afer afer
TTGAACTGTCAGCCTTCTGGTTAGCAGTCAAGTGCCTTAGCCACTATGCTACCAGAGCTCCCAGAGTGGCACTAGGTAACCAGAACACAAGTTTTTAAGACCTCAGCAATACACAACAAACTAGGAGGTAGAACAGAGATATGAAACATATTAAGTCAAATAATTGGGATGTTCATGAAACTACGACCCTAACTTCCAAACCAAGGAACCAAGACTCATGAGGTGTTTGGTTATACATAAGCAGCCTCAGAAGCTACTTTTTGTCATTGTTGTAAATTTATCTATAACATAATTTTTACCAATTCATTTTTTTATGAGTATATATCAGGAGGAACAGACCAGTCCCTGAAGAACGACATCATGCTTGGTCAAGTAGTGTGTCAGTGAAAAAGAAGAAGATCTTCAAGAGGTAGATTGACACAGTGGCTGCAACAACAGGCTCAAACATAACAACAAATGAGGATGTGCTATTGATTTCAGGCAATGTTTCATTCTGTTGTACACAGGGTCACTATATGTCAGAAGAGATTCAATGGCACCTAACAACAACAACTTATTGATAGCAATTGTAATAATTTGGCTGTGCAAGCCTACCTTTAATCAATGTAATTTTTCCATTACTATTAACCCCTTATTTCCCCCTCCCTCAAACCCTTGGTAGCCACTGTAATCTTTAGTCATAGGGACATTTGCCTTTTCTTGTCTTTTGTATAACTCAGGTCAAACAATATCTGTCCTTTTGTGATTGACTTATTTGGCTCAGCATAATATCTTCACAATAAATGGAGTGAAGATTGAGGTTATCAAAGAGTTCACGTTGCTTGGTTCTTCAATTGATGCCAATGGAAGCAGCAGTCAGGACATTAGACGACGTGTAGCATTGGGAAGGTCAACCACGAAGGAACTGTTTCAAGTGCTGAGGAGCAAAGATGTCTCTTTGAGGACTAAGGTGCACCTGATACAAGCCATGATATTTCCAATCGCCTCGTATGCACGTGAGAGCTGGACAAT
>NW_006921712.1:4130390-4135299 GCF_000298275.1 Orycteropus afer afer
AGAAGGGACCATTCCCTGGAGAAGGATGTCATGCTTGGTAGGGTGGAGGGTCAACAAAAGAGGGGGGAGGCCTTCAACAAAATGAATTGACATGGTGGCTGCGATAATGGGCTCAAGTACAGCAGGGATCATGGAGCTGGCACGGGATCAGGCAGTTTTCGTTCTGCTGTGCATGGGGTCGCTATGAGTCGGAAACAACTCGACGGCACATAACAACAACAACAATATCTTCAAGCTGCATCCATACTGTAGCATATATCAAGACTTGATTTAATTTATTGGCTGGATAGTATTCCACTATGATATTTACCACATTTTTTTATACATTTATTTGTTGATAGGCATTTAAGTTGTTTCCACCTTTTGGCTATTTTGAAGAGTGCTGCAATGAACATGGGTGTGCAAGTTTCTGTATGAGTTTCTGCTTTCAAGTCTTGTGGATATATACCTAGGAATGGTAGGAATGGAATTGCTGGCTTATATGTTAGATTTCTTGCACTTGGCAATTCTGCTGCTGCAAAAGATTTCTTTAAAGTGTTAAAGAACAAAGATATCACTTTGAAGACTAAGGTACACCTGACCCAAGCCATGATATTTTCAGTAGCCTCATATGCATGTGAAAGCTAGATAATAAATAAGAACCCAAGAAGAACTGATGCATTTAAATTGTGGTGTCAGTGAAGAATATTGAAAATACCGTGGACTGCTAGAAGAACAAAATTTCTGTCTTGGAAGAAGGACAGTCAGAATACTCGTTAGAATTGAGAATGGCCAGACTTCATCTCACCTACTTTAGTCATGTTGTTAGAAGGGACCAGTCCCTGGAGAAGAATTTCATGCTATGTAAAGTACAAGGTCAGTGAGAAAGGGGAAGACCCTCAACAAGATGGGTTGACACAGTGGCTGAAATGACAGACTAAAGTATAGCAAAGATTGTGAGGATAGCTCAAAACTGGGCAGTGTTTCATTGTGTTGTACATGGGTCACTATGAGTCAGAGCTTGCTTGATAGCACCTAATCACAACAAACAACAATGTTAGTTCTATTTTATGTTGTTTTGAGGAAATACCACATTGTTTCATTCAGCAGCTGTACCATTTTTTTTCCCCATTAGCTATGGACAAGTTTTCACTTTTCCCCACATCCTTGCCAATGTTTGTTATTGTCTGTATGGGTCTTTTTGTTTTGTTTTGTTTTTTGTTTTTTGTCTTAGCTATCCTAATGGGAGTGAAATGGTATCTTATTGTGGATTTTATTTGCATCTGTCTGATATTTAATGATACTGAGCATCATTTCATGTGTTTAGTGGCCATTTGAATGTCCTTTTTGGTGAAACAATTATTCAAGTCCTTTGCTTATTTTGTGATAGGGTTAGTTGTCTTTTTGTTGACAAGTTTTCAAACTTTTGTATATACTTTGGATATTAGATTCTTGTCAGATATGTGGTTTCTTATGATATTCTCCCAATCAGTAGCTTATATTTTCACTTTTATAGTAAACTCTTTTGATGGAGAAAAGTTTTTAAATTTTATAAATTCCTATCATTTTGTCTTTTGTTGTTTGTGTTTTTATTATATTAGATGATTCATTATTGAAATCAAGCCTGACAGCATTGCCCTACCTGTTTTTCTAAGAATTTTATGATTTTAGTTTGCACATTTATGTCCTTAATCTATTTTCAATTTGCTTTTGTGTATGGTCTAAGGCAAGGATCCAGTTTTATTTTTCTGCATGTGAAATCCAATTTTCCCAGCACTATTTCTTGAAGATACCCTACTTTCCTCATGTCTCAAAATTCTAGCCTCTACTCATTACCCAATTCCAAAACTGATTTCACATTTTGGTATCTGTTACAGCAGTACCCTACTTTTGGTACCAAATTCTGCCTTAGTTCTCTAGTGTTGCTATAATAGAAATACCACCAGTGGATGGCTTTAACAAACAGAAATTTATTCTCTTAGAATTTAGGAGGCTAGAAGTCTGAATTCAGAGTGCTGGATCAAGGGGCTGGATGGAGACCCCTAGACCTTGAACTTCAGCTCCACCTCTTATTCCAGGCCCACTGGAGCAAGCTGGAGGTTTCTCCTGAGTCATGCAGCTGCTGGTTGTTGAAGCTGATGAATCCAAGATTGACAGGTAAAATGGCAAATGGTTGGCTCACAGACTGCACAGGCAACAATCTTAAGATCAGCAAGCAACACAGCAGGCCCCTGGTTCAAGTCCTGGAACTAGAGATGATGATGGGCCAAATGGAGGATCCAAAATGAGCCAAAAACTAGAGACCTTTCCCAAAGTTTCTCCATTATACAGGAAGGAGGACACACTCCAAAAGCCATTTCCCTTTCAACTAATTAGTCTCTCACAGCAGATTCCACCATGGAGGTAATGACTCTACATGCAATCTCACTGTGGAAAATAACTACATCCAGCCACAAAGTCACTCAAAATCATGGCCCAGTCATATTGACACACAACCTTAACTACCACACCCCATCAAAAGGATTTAGCACCCTTGTCAAAATTTCTAGACTCTCAATTCCATTCTATTGGTCTATGTGTCTATGGTTATATCAGTAAAATGCTGTTTTGATTACTGTGGCTGTATAGTACACTTTAAATCAAGTGTGAGTCCTCCTACTTTGTTTTTCTCTTTCAGCATTCTTTTAGTTTTTGAGAGCCTCTTGCCCTTCCACATAAATTTGAGTATTGGTTTGTCTATTTCTGTAAAGAAGGCTGTTGAAATTTTGATCAGCATTGTATTGAATCTGTAGATCACTTTGGGTAGTACTGACATCTTAACAATATTAAGTCTTCCAATCTATGAACGTGGAATATCTTTCCATTTATTTCCATCTTCTTTAATCTCTTTCAGCAGTGTTTCACAGTTTTCATTATATAAATCCTTCATGTCTCAGGTTAGATTTATTCCTGTTGTTGTTGTTGTTATGTGCCATCGAGTCGGCCCCGACTCATAGCGACACCTTCTTGGGTTTCCGAGGCAGTATCACTACGGAAGTAGGATTGCCCAACCTTCCTTCCGAGGAGTGGCTGGTGAGTTTGAACCGCCAGCCTTCTGGTTAGCAGTCAAGTGCTTTAGCCACTATGCTACCAGAGCTCCTAGATTTATTCCTAGGTATTTTATTCTCTTAGAGGCTATTTTAAATGAAATTGTTTCCCTAATTTCCCTTTCAAATTTCTCATCGGTGATGTATAGAAACCCAGCTGATTTTTTTTTTTTTTTTTTACCATATATCTTGCAACTTTACTAACTTCCTGTATTAGCTTTAGAAGTTTTCTCATGGACTCTTTGGGATTTTCTACAAATATGATCATATCATCTGCAAACAGAGATAATTTTACTTCTTTTCCCAGCTAGATACCTTTCATTTCTTTTTCTTGTTTTATTGCTCTGGGTAAGACTTCTAAAGAACCACCAACAATACCTGCCACTTACCCTGGGCTCTGCATGGCAGCCCTTCCTGTCCCAACAGAGACCTTACTGCCCCAGGTATTTCCTCTGTCCCACTACTGCAACAAGGGGTAGTGTTACTCTAATACCCCACACCCACTTGATGAACAGAAGTTCGGCCATCCCCCACTCGCACCCACCTTCTGGGCCCACAGGAATTCCATCCCATTCTGTGTGCTCGGCTGGAGCCTGGGTGCCCAGCCCTGCCCTCCCCCCAATTTTCTTTTTCTGGTTTTTAATTTGCTTTCTTTTGTCTGTTTTAAAAGTACTAATATTATTACTACTTTTGTCATTTTTGCTATTATTCTTTCTTCTTGCCCTCCCAGGTCCTAGTTTTCAGCTTTTTTCTTTTCCCTGTTTCTGGTTGCAAATTTTTTTTCTCTTTTCTTTCTTTTTTTTTTTTTTTTTTCTTCTTTCTTTCTTGTGGTTAACCCCATTACGTGTTTTTCTTTTTGCATTTTTCCCATTTTTTAATTCTTCGTTATTCTCCTTCTCTGCCTTTTTTCTCTTATTGCCCTATCCCCAGATATTGCAGGTTTTCTTTTTTCACTGACCTTCTGGTTTGTCTGGAGGGCAGCAGCCATTTTGATTGTTTACAAGTGGCAGCCATTTTGGATATTTAAAGTGACAGAGGACGTAGCAATTTTGAATGTTTACAAGTGGCAACCATTTTGGATTTTAAAGTGATAGCATTCTCATTCTGATTCCAGGGACCTAAGAACAGGCAGTGAGGTGGGAAGCAGGGACAGGACAAAAAAAAGCCAAAGGGAACCAAAACAGATCAAGGAGTCAGCCGCAAGGACTCAGGTGAAGAGAGGGAACCCAGGCCACACCCCACAAGGAGCGAAGTGGGAAGACAGGGAGAGAACAGAAAAGGCAAAGGGGATAGGAACAGATCAAGGATTCAACTGCAGGGAGCCAGGTGAGGAGAGGGAATGCAGGCCACCCCCCACAAGCAGTGAGGTGGGAAGCAGGGAGAGGACAGAAAAGGCAAAGGGGACTGGAACAGATCAAGGAGTTAGCTGCAGGAATCCAGGTAAGGGTGGATGGAGGGGTCCAAAAGCTAAAGGAGACAAAATTGTCTGTCAGTTTGTCCTACTGTGGTGACATGTTGCTGTGAATCTTGAGGCGGTGCCACTGGTGTTTCAAACCTAGTGGGGTGCATATGGTACACAGGTATAAGCCCAGCTTGCAGACTGAGAAAGACTAGGAAGAAGGAGGAGGCCATCCACTTCTCAAAGAATTGGCCAGGGAAAACCTTATGAATAACTGAGAAACACCATCTGATACATTACTGCACAACTTGATGAATAGTCTGGAAACATTATCCAATATAGAGGAGGAAGATAAGTCACTTAGCTTAGAAAGCTCTCAAAGTAGGACTGGGCAAGAGCTGCATTATCAGAGTAAAATCAGCTTTACTCATATGGATAAGGTAAA
>NW_006921712.1:4138028-4142465 GCF_000298275.1 Orycteropus afer afer
TTTTGAGTTGTGGTGCTGGCGCAGAATGCTGAAAGTACCATGGACTGCCAAAAGAACTAACAGATCTGTCCCAGAAGATGTGCAGCTGATATGCTCCCCGGAAGCAAGAATGGCCAGACCTCTTCTCACCTACTTTGGTCATGTTGTCAGAGGGGACCATTCCCTGGAGAAGGATGTCATGCTTGGTAAGGTGGAGGGTCGACAAAAGAGGGGAAAGCCTTCAACGAGATGGATTGACACGGTGCCTGTGACAACGGGCTCAAATATAGCAAGTATCATGGAGGTGGTGCGGGATTGGGCAGTGTTTCGTTCTGCTGTGCATGGGGTCACTATGAGTTGGAAGCGACTCAACGGCACCTAACAACAAGACTTCTAAATACGATATTGAATAGAAATGGTAAGAGTAGGCATCTTTGTCTTGTTCCTGATTTCAGTGAGAAAGCTTTCAGTCTTTCTCCATTACGTATAATATTGTTGCTGGGTTTTCATAAATACTCTGAATCATATTGAGGAATTTCCCTCCTATCCCAATCTTTTTTAGAGTTTTCCTCAAGAAAAGGTATTGGGTTTTATCCGATACCTTTTCTGCTTCCATAGAGATGATCATGTGGTTCTTTTCCTTTGTTCTATTGATGTGGTTTATTATGTTGATTGGTTTTCTGATATTGAACCGTTTAATATTGAAATAAATCCCCCTGGGTCGTGGTATATGACTCTTTTAATATGCTGTTGGATTGTGTTCACTCCTATTTTGTTGAGGATTTTTGCATTGATATTCATAAGGGATATCCTGTAGTTTTCTTTTTCGTAGGGTGTCTTTGTCTAGTTTGAGTATATCATGGTTACATTTGCTTCATGGAGTGAATTAGTGAGTATTCTTTCCTTCTCTACTTTTGGAAGAGCTTTAACAGTGTTGGTGCAAATTATTCTCTAAATGTTTGGTAGATTCCACAGTGAATCCATCTGTTACAGAACTTTTATCTTGGGAGGCTTTTGATCACTGATTAGATCTCTTCATTTGTCATGGGTCTGTTGAGACTTTCTATTTCCTCTTGAGCTAATTTGGGTAGGTTCTGTGCTTCTAAGAATTTGTCCATTTCATTTAGGTTATCCAGTCTCTTACAAAACAGTTATTCATAATATTCTGTCATAATTCTTCTTGTTTATATCAGAATTGTTGTAATACTACCTGTTTAATTTTTTGTTTTGGTTATTTGCAAATTTTCTCTGTTAGTCTAGCTAAAAATTTGTTAATTATATGGGTCTTTTCAAAGAACCAACTTCTGGTTTTGCTGATTCTCTCTATTGCTTTCCTGTTTTTTATTTTATTTATTTATGCTCTGATCTTTATTATTTTCATTCTTCTGGTAAGATAAGGCTTAGTTTATTCTTCTCTTTCCAGTTCCTGGAGTTATTGAGTTAGACTGTTAATTTGAAATCTTCTTTTTTTATGTAAGCATTTATTGCTGTATATTTCCTTCTGAGTACTGCCTTTGCTGCATCCCATAAATTTTGATATGCTGTGCTTTCATTTTCATTTGACTCTAAGAAATTTGTGATTTCTCTTTGATTCCTTCCTTGACCCATTGGTAGTTTAATACTGTGTTGTTTAACTTCAATGTGTTTGTGTATTTTACAGGTTTTTGTTGTTGGTGGTGGTGGTGGTGGTTTTCTGTTTTTAATGCCCAGCTTCTCTCTGTATGGTCAGAGAAAGTTCTCTGCATGATTTCAATCTTTTTGAATTTATCAAGACTTTCCTTGTGACCTAACATGTGGTCTATCCTGAATAATAATCTATGTGCACAGGAGTAGAATGTGTATTGTGCTTTTTGGGGATGGAGTGTTCTACATATGTCTGTTAAATCTAGTTGGTTTATAGTGTTATTCTGGTCTTCTGTTTACTTGACAATTTTGTTTTGTGATGTTCTGTCCAATATTGAAAGTGATTTTTTAAAGTCTGCATTTATTATTGTAGCACTATCTCTTTCTACTCTCTGTTAGTCTAGCTAAAAATTCGTTAATTATATGGGTCTCATATGTATATGAGAGCTCTGGTGGTGTAGTGCCTAAGGCATTTGACTGCTTTAGTAAACAAGTTCCTACCTCCATTTGGTTTACAGATGTCTGGAGATAGCTCCGGTATTGTAATGCCTAAGGCACTTGATTGCTAACCAGAAGGCTGGAGGTTCAAAGGTTCAAACCCACCAGCCACTCCTCAGAAGGAAGATGGGGGGCAATCTACTTCTGTAGTAATACCACCTCGGAAACTCAAGGAGGGGTCACTATGAGTCTGGTCCAACTTGACGGCACATAACAACAATAACAACATATGTGTGTGTGTGTGTGTGTATATATATATATATATATATATATATATATATATATATACCCTGAAGTTGGGTTCATATATATTTATGATTGTTATGTCTTCTTTATTAATTGACCCTTTTATCTCTATATAATACCCATCTTTATTTCTTCTGACAGATTTGACTTAATGTCTACTTTGCTTAATGTAAAGATTGCTACCCCAACTCCCTTTTGACTATTATTTTCATGGAATAATTTTTTTATCATTTCACTTTCACCCTATTTGTATCCTGGGGTTTAAAGTGTGTGTCTTGTAAACATCATATAGTTGAATCTTTTTATATCTGCTCTGCCACTCTATGTCTTTTGATTGGAGAATTTAGCCCATTTACATTACTGTAGTTACTGATAATAAGTGAGTTACTTCTGCCATTTTGCTCTTTTTTTGTATATGTCTTAAACCTTCTGTATCTTTGTCTTTATCTATTGTCCTTTTGTGTGTGTGTTTTGTTGGTTTATTGTAGTGAATCTTTTGGTTCCCTTCCATTTTTCTTTTGTGTATGTTTTTTCATATATTTTCTTAGTGGTTACCATGAATATTATTTTTAAGAGCTTGTATTTATAACATTCTAGGTTAAGTTGATATCAACTTAACTTCAGTAACATGGAAGAAATTTTATATCTATACCATTCCTGTCCCTCCTTTCATGTTTGATATTACTAGTTATGTCTTTATATTACATAAGCCCTGTAATATAATTTTATACTTGCCTTTTACATGTTTGTTATTAACAAAACATTAAGGGCAAATAATTTAGAGTTTTCAAGCATGAATACCTTATTACTAGCCCTTATACTTGTCCATGCATTTTCCTTACTTTTTATACACAGCTTTGAATAACTTTCTAGTGTCTTTTCCCTTCCACCTATAGAACTTGTTGAGCCCGTGTTTGGAAAGGAATGTCAGCATGAGGAAGCCACCCCAGACATGATAATGTAAAAACAAAAGGAAAGTTTATTTGCTAGCTCAAGCTAGGGTCCCTGCTCTCACCGATGCAGCGGCTTGGGCAAAAGACCCCGTGCTCTTTTACCATCACATTTTTATAGGAAAAATGTAGGGTGGAGTAGCACCAGGGCAAAGGGGTACAGATGATTGGTTGTTGCTAAGGGGTTTAGGGCAGGGGTCTGAGATTTGGGGGACGTGTTGGAATTCCCCGGCTTAGGGAATTATTATCTAGGGAGGATGTAAAGCCCTGATGCGTGGGAGACTTGCAGGAGCCAGGTAAATCTCCAATACGTGCTGAAAACAGAGGAAATCTCTGATATGTGCCGGAATCCGGAGGGGAGATAAAAGCCCTGAGGCATGGGATGTGTTAGAGTCCCTGACACTAAAGGTTTCTGGTTAAAGATTTACCTGGAGGTCATTAGGACTCAGGCCTCACATTTAGCCCTTTTTTGTTATGCATATGAGGAATCTTCCTCCTGTATTACAGGAGATAAAGACTGACATTGTTGTCTCAGGACCATAAGTTGTACAGTATTAACCCGATCTTTTACAAATGATATAAGCTTATTTATAATGCAGGGACCAAAAGTCAATATAATTATAAGGATTATGAAGGGTCCTAAGAGAGTAGATATCAAAGTAGTCAACCACGGGGATTATTAAACCAAGATTCGAACAATCTTTCCTCAGTTTCATGCTCCTCTTTTCTTAGGGCTAGTCCTTCTTGTACCTTGGCCATAGATTCCCAAACTACTCCCATATGATCTGCATAAAAGCAGCACTCTTCTCCTAGAGCCGTACACAATCCTTCTTGTTGGAGAAATATAAGATCTAACCCCCGGCGGTTTTGTAACACGACCTCCGATAGCGAGCGAGGTTAGAGATTTCTCTAAATGTGAGATAGAGGCTTCTATCCTTTCAAGGTCTTCATCTATAGCTGCCCTTAGGGAATTCATGGCTTGATTCTGTACAGTTAAAGAAGCTATTCCTAGACCGGTTCCTGCTAGGCCAACCAGAGTAGCTAGGGTAAAGGCTGCAGTGAGTGGTTCTCTTTTGACTCTATCAGTCCTGCCCCAGTGTACATACATCTCTTCCTCTGGGTGGTAAAGAATTCGGGGCAG
>NW_006921712.1:4143800-4144653 GCF_000298275.1 Orycteropus afer afer
CCTCTAAGTCCATATACCATCCATTCTGATCTTTTTCTATCTGTGGTGATTTCTCAGCCCACCGTATGTCTTGTTCAGAGTAGTTGGGAGTAGGAAGCAGGGGTTCCAGTTGCGGGCAAGGTAAGTTAGTTACTAAAGTTCATACCATTTGGAGGGAAGCTCTCTTAGCTGCCTGGTCCGCTGCTCAGTTGCCTCTTGCTTCAGGGGAGTGTCCTCTCTGATGTCCCGGGGTGTGAACCACCGCTACCATTCGTGGCCGGGTCACAGCTGATAACAAGCGAAGAATTTCCATCTGGTTCTTTATTTCCTTTCCTTCTGTGTTTTTGAACCCACACTCCCGGTAGATGGCGCCATGTATATGAAGAGTCGCATACATGTAATGGCTGTCAGTATAGACCGTTAGCCTCTTTCCCTCCGCTCTTTCCAATGCCTCTGCCAGGGCGATAAGTTCAGCTTTCTGAGTGGAAGTTCCTGGTGGTAAAGCATCAGCCCAAATAATCTCCTCCCGGTTGTTTACCACCGTGGCTCCCACATACCTTAGTCCATCCTGTATGAAACTGCTTCCATCCGTGAACCAGATGAAGTCACTGTTTTCCAATGGGCAGTCTCTCAAGTCCTTTCTGACTGTATTTACCTCTGCGAGTATTTCTGAGCAGTCGTGCAGAGGTTTATCTAGGTTGGGGTTAGGCAGCAGGGTGGCGGGGTTTAAAACTGTTGGGGCTAAGAATTGTACCCTTGGAGTGTCAAGTAATAGACTTTGATAATGAGTTAATCTGGCATTGGTTATCCATTTCCCCAGAGGCTGTTTGAGCACTCCTTCAATGGCATGGGGAGTGGTTACTTTCAAAGTCTG
>NW_006921712.1:4145343-4171608 GCF_000298275.1 Orycteropus afer afer
AAGGCAAAAATGTCTTGGCTCTGCGGGGCCAGGGGCAGGCTAAAGAAAGCATCCTTCAAGTCCAGGGTAGTATACCACACATGATCTGGGGGAAGATTGCTGAGTAGCGTGTAAGGGTTAGGGACTGTGGGATGTATGTCTTCAACTCGGTGATTTACCTCTCAGATCCTGCACCGGTCAGTACTCTCCCCCTGGTTTCTTTACTGGGAGAAGAGGTGTATTCCATGCAGACCGGCACCTCTTTAGTACCCCTTCCCGTAACAGCCACTGGATATGGGGTTGTATGCCTTCCCGGGCTTCCCTGGGCATGGGATACTGTCAGACTCTTACCAGTATGGCAGAGGGTTTTAAGTCCACAATAATGGGTGGTTGGTGTTTTGCCAATCCAATTCCTCCAGTTTCTGCCCAGGCTTGGGGAAACTCTTCCAGCCACGGAGCCATATCTGTTAAGCCTGTACGTTGGTCTTCTACACCTTTATACAAGCGGTATTCATCGCGTAAGGCGACCGTCAGGACTTGTAGAGGGGAGCCTTCCCCATCGGTAATCTGGACACCATTTTTGTGAAAGAATATATGGGCTTGGGCTTTGGATAATAAGTCTCTTCCTAACAGCGGTGCAGGACAGCCGGGTACAATTAAGAATGAATGGGACACTTGTTTAGTTCCCAGATTCACTTGTCGCTGCATTGTCCAATGATACCACTTTGCCCCTGTTGCCCCCTGGACCAGGCTGGTTTTTGAAGAAATTTTTCCCTCCTTCATATTGGGGACAGAGTACTGAGCCCCTGTATCTACCAGGAAGTCTACTGGCTTCCCCTCCACCCTCAATGTTACCCAAGACTCAGGGAGGGGTTCTGAGTCCCGTCTCCCCTAGTCGCTGTCCTCGCCTGCCACCAACATTCTAACAGGAGCAGGCTTTTCATGTTTTTTGTTATCTTTCTTTGGGCATTCATTCTTCCAGTGTCCAATCCCTTTGCAAAATGTGCATTGGTTCGGGGCCAGGGGTGGGTCTCGGCGGGGCCTGTCATGTTGGTCTGGCCTCCTTCCTCTCCCTTTCCCTATGACTCCCTGAGCTCCAGGAAAGAAGATTTTTTGCTAACTCCTTCTGATTTTGTTTATTCTCTTTAGCTTGGAATTCCCTTTCCTCCCTCCGTATTCTTTCCTCCCTTTCTTCTGGGGTTTCTCTAGTATTATACACCTTTTCTGCTACTTTCATTAAGTACTGTAGGGTCTGCTCACCTAAACTATCTATCTTCTGAAGGTTTCTTCTGATATCAGGGGCTGCTTGGTTTACAAAAGATAGGACCACGGCTGCTCTGCTCTCATCGGCTTGTGGGTCCATAGGGGTATACAGTCTAAATGCTTCCATCAGCCTCTCTAAATATGCTGCAGGGCTCTCTGTCGGCCCCTGCCTGACTGAGTTTACCTTGGCCAAATTAGTCGGCTTCCTTGCCGCCTCTCAGAGACCGGCCATTAGAATCTGGCGGTACTTTTGGAGACGCTCCCTACCTTCTGGTTGCTCAAAATTCCAACCAGGATGGGATAACGGGAACCCAGCGTCAATTAAATTCTGAAGCATGGTCGGCTGCTCATTATCCCTGGGCACATTTTTCCTGGCCTCGGTCAAGATCCTCTCTTTTTCTTCAGTGGTGAACAAAACCTGCAATAGTTGCTGACAATCATCCCAAGTGGGGTTATGAGTAAACAATATAGAATCTAACAAATTAATTAGGCTTTGGGGTTTTCAGAAAAGGGGGCATTCTGCGCTTTCCAGTTATACAGGTCCGACGTTGAAAACAGCCAGTACTGCCAGGTTTTGCTTCTGTCCTCATGGGGTGGGCCTATCACTCTGAGGGGCAGCGCCTGGACAGTAGACGATGGAGCTTGAGCCTCCTGGGAACCCCTCTGGCGTGGGCGGAGACTGGAGGCTGGGCCTGTAATGATGGACGGCGCACTTGGAGCACTCGCTCCACTCCCTCCCTATACTTGTGGAGCCTGGAGAGGGTGGGAAGGTGGTGTAGGGGCATAGGGAGGTGGAGACACACCACTTTCTAGATCTATCAGATCGGGGTGAGTTTGGGAATCAGGAAAAACCGGTGGAACAGCTGCTCGGGACCCAGGTCATCTCAGTTTCTCCTTTTCGCTAGTCCCGAGTGAGGATGCTAACACCTTAACAGAGAGATTCGGAAAAAAAGGTTTCAGCCATGGGGAAGGGTTAGTCACCATATCTTGCCACGCTAAAATGTAAGGAAATTGGTCCGGGTGCCCACGGGGGCCTGGCACTTGGACTCGGTCAAATACGGCTGCAATCACCTTTCCATCCAGTGAGCCTTCCGGAGGCCATCCCACCTTAAGAGAGAGCCATTCTGAAAAGCAAAAAGTTATTAGTTCATTTTTCTTAATTATCACAGACAAATTAGATCCTCTGGTTTTAAACTCTGAAAAATGTTCAACCATCAGGGACAGAGGGGTAGTCTGTCCTTGTCCCATTTCAACCTCCTTTAAGAAAACACAGAACAAATAAAAGACAAGTGGCCACACAACAAGAGACACCAAAGCAGACAGCACAAATATCCGACACCCAGAAGAGATCTCCTTCCACTACCACAGATTGGAGGTGCCTCTGCTCCTCCCCTGAAGTGGGCTACTCTTACCAAAAAGCGCCCACAGCCTGCCTGTGAGTTGGAGAAGGGCTCCTTCCCCCACTCCTCCGGCACGTCCACCGGTTTCCAGCCTTTCCTGATGGACCAGTGTCCTTACGCAAAGGACGTATTCTAGTCCTGCTGGCCTCCTGAAACTCTCCTACTATCGCAGGCAACTTCACTCATTCTGAATTTGCCTTCCCAGCCAATGCACCAAATGTTGAGCCCGTGTTCGGAAAGGAATGTTGGCACAAGGAAGCCACCACAGACACGATAATGTAAAAACAAAAGGAAAGTTTATTTGCTAGCTCAAGCTAGGGTCCCTGCTCTCACCGACGCAGTGGCTTGGGCAAAAGACCCCATGCTCTTTTACTATCACATTTTTATAGGAAAAATGTAGGGTGGAGTAGCACCAGGGCAAAGGGGTACAGATGATTGGTTGTTGCTAAGGGGTTTAGGGCAGGGGTCTGAGATGCTGGGGGACGTGTTTGAATTCCCTGGCTTAAGGAATTATTATCTAGGGAGGGTGTAAAGCCCTGATGCGTGGGAGACTTGCAGGAGCCAGGTAAATCTCTGATACGTGCTGAATCCGGAGGAAATCTGTGATATTTGCCGGAATCCGGAGGGGAGATAAAAGCCCTGAGGCATGGGACGTGTTAGAGTCCCTGACACTAAAGGTTTCTGGTTAAAGATTTACCTGGAGGCCATTAGGACTCAGGCCTCACAAACTCTCATTAGTATTTTTTGTAGGACCAATCTGGTGGATATGAACTTCTCAGCTTCTGTTTGTCTGGGAATGTTTTAATTTCACCCTCATTCTTGTAGGATAGTTTCACTGAATACAGTATTCTTGGTTGACAAGTTTGTTTTTTTTTTCTTTCAGTACCTTAACATTCCAATGTGTTTTGGCATTCCAGGTTTCTGAGGAAAAATTATCCCATAAATCCTTTAAACTGTTTCAGCATTCTTGAGCCTTCGTTCTTACTGCTCTTCATCGTATATAATTTTAATTATCTTATCCTCCAGTATTCTGATTCTTTCTTCTGCCTGATTAAATTTGTTTCTACTGTGTTTCTTAATTCAGTTATTGTCCCTTTTGGTTGCAAAATCTATTTTTTCATACCCTCATTTTGTTCTTGCAGTGCTTAGCTTATTATTTTTTTAGCTCTCTATGTTTTCCCTTCACCAGCCACTCCTCGGAAGGAAGGTAGTATCACTTCCGTAGTGATACTGCCTCGGAAACCCAAGGAGGGGTTGCTATGAGTCAGGGCTGACTCGATGGCAACAACAATAATAACATGTTTTCCCTTAGTTCTTTAATTATGTCTAATTTTCAAGTATTATTTATTTATGTATTTTTCATTATTTGCTATCCTTAGAAGTGCCCTCACACCTTTTGTTATGTTCATTTGGATGGGCCATTATTTCTTTCTTCTTTAAATGTCTTATGATGTTTTTATTGGGGCATTGCAATTTACGGGGGTGTTAAATTTCTGTTTTCCCCAGTATTTGGCATTTTTGCCCACACTGCTTCTGCAAGAAGCTCTTAGGTGGACAGAGCCTTCATCTTTGCTAACTGTTTATTCTCCCTGTCTGTAATAGCTCCCTATCCTTCTCTTGTTTAATTGGGTTTCAAGAGTTCCAGATCTCATTTTTGAACTTTCAATCTCTCTCAAATACATCAGAGACTGCACTGTGGTCAGTCGGTCCACCAGCAGGCACCATCACTCAAGTGAAATATCATGTACTAATCAATCTGTCCACCAAGGGGTGCAGTCCCCTCTCTTTGTTACTACTCTCTTCCCTTTTCTGTTTCTGCATCATGTTTTTAGTTGGAAAACCCACAACCAGCAAGCCCCCTGTGGTAGTTATGTTTGTGTGTCAACTCAGTTGGGCCTGGTTGAGTGGCTGGGCAGCTGGTGGTAGTTATTCCCCATGAGGAGACTGGCAACCGACTCCATGGTATGATCTACCACAAGCAGCTGAGTAGCTGCCTTTGAGTATGTGGTCTGCTTCCCTCACATAAGCAGCAGCTTTGGGAATAGACTCTAGCCTATGGCATGCTTGGACCCTGCATGTAGCCGTGTCGTTGCTTAGCATCCTGCCATGCTCTGCCAACCTTGGGACTTAAAATTGACTTGAGTTAATGGCCTGCCCTGTGGTTTGGTAACATCAGGACTGTGCCTTTTTACTTTGTCAACCTGGGGGCTTCTCAGCCTCAGCACCCAGCAATTGTCTGAGTTAAGAAACACCTCTAGCTCCAGTGGGCCCAGAGCAGGAGGCAGAGGACCCCAAGGTTGAAGGGTTTCACCCAGCCCCTAGAGCCTAGCACTTTGAACTTGGATTTAAAGCCTCCGAATTATAAGAATAAACTCCTGTTGTTCAAGCCATCCCATTTGTGGTATAGTCTTGTCAGACTAGGGAACCAGAACACCTCCTTGTGGGCTGGGTGTTGTCCTCCAGTTTTACCTGTGGTTTCCTTCCCTAGTCTGTGAGGGCTACTTATATCTGAGCTGTCATTTTTAGGAAGCATAGAAGGAAAAGGAGCTGGCATTTCCCCAGAAAGATCTCTGGAAGGTGTTTTGGTGGTTTCAGAGCCCCAGTGGCCTTGTGGTGGTTGGGAGGGGTGTGTCCACTTAGGTGACCTACCTCCTGACTCCATTGTATGGAAACCCTTACATGACTAGAGGGCTGGGAAGAGGCAGGGACAGGGAAGAAGAGATTTTCCTACTGTATGTACCTCATTGATTCATTGAGTCTTGCTTGTTTATAGTTCACCACTCCTTTCCTCTGCTCTTCAAAGTCAAGCAGGAGCTCTGGTAGTGTAGTGCCTAAGGCAGTTGACTGCTAACCAGAAGGCTGGTGGCTCAAACCCACCAGCCACTCCTCAGAAGGAAGATGGGGCAATCTACTTCTGTGGTGATACTGCCTCAGAAAACCAAGGAGGGGTCGCTATGAGTCGGGTTGGACTTGATGTCACATAACAACAACACACTCAAGCATAGTTTCCTTGTATTTATGGGAGAGGATTGTACTGATGGTTTGGTGATGCCTCTATCTTCCCATGTCTATCCGTCCTCTATCTTTTCCTCTTTGCTTGTGCTTTTGGTGTCGTATATACTATTGCCTGATCTAAGATACTACAAATTTACCCCTATTTTTCATGGTGGTGTAGTGAATAAGGCATTTGACTCCTAACCAGAAGGTTGGCAGCTCAAATCTACTGGCCACTCCATGGAAGGAAGACTGGGCAATCTACTCCCATAAAGATTTACCACCTCAGAAACCCAAAGGGGTCATTATGAGTTGGAATCTACTCAATGGCTGTGAGTTTTTTTGTTCTTTTATATATATATATATATACACTTTTAGCTCTTACATTTAAGTTTTTTATCCATTGCAGGTTAATTTTTGCATATAGTGTGAAGGAGGCATCCAAATTAATTTTTTGTCATGCAGATATCCAATTTTCCCAGTACCCTTTGTTGAAAAAAACAATCATAATTGCTTTGAATTATCTTGGAACCATTGTCTAAATACATTATATATGTATTGTCTAAATACATTATATTTATATTTAACCATTGTCTAAATACATTATATATACACACACACACACACACACATATATATACATACACACACACACTCACATCATACATATGCACACACACACACACATGTTTTTTGGCATGATATATATAGAGATCTAATCCCTAAAATACATAAATTCAACACCTGAACAACAAAAGACAAACAATCCAATAAAAAATAGGCAAAGGACATGAGCAAACATTTCATCAAAGAAGACATTCATATATGGTTAACAAAGACATGAAGAGATGCTTGTGATCATTCACCATTCCAAAACCAAACCCACCTGCATTGAGTCAATTGTGACTAATAGTCACACTATAGGACAGAACAGAACTACCCCATAGAGTTTCTAATCCTATAAATCTTTATAGAGGAAAACTGCCATATCTTTCTCACACAGAACAGTTGATACAAACCACCAACTCTTTGTTTAGCAACCAAATACCTTAATCACTGTGTCACCAGTGCTCCTTCATTCACCATTATTGTTGTTGTTAGGTGCCATCAAGTCAGCTCCAACTCATAGCAACCTTATGTACAACAGAATAAAACACCGCCCAGTCCTGCTCACAATCCCTGCTGTGCTTGAGCCCCTTGTTTCAGCCACTGTGGCAATCTATCTCACTGAAGTCTTCTCCATTTTTGAAGACTGTGGCCTATGATATCCATTGACAATTAGAAAGGTGCCAATCAAAACTATAATGAGATACCATTTCACCCCCACAAAAACTGATCAGAAAAAGAGAAAATCACAAATGCTGGTAAGATTGTGGGGAGACTGGAACTCGTACACGGCTGGTGGGTTTGTAACATGGTACAACCACTTTGGAAAATGGTATGGCACTTTCTTAAAAAGGTAGAAATAGAAATACCCTATGATCCAGTAATCCCACTCCCAACTACATATTCCAGAGAAATAAGAGTAGTGACACAAATAGACATGTTACCAAACAAAGGTATCCAAGTTCTTGTCTTCAGTTCATTTAGAAAAACCAAGATAGATTGAGGTTTCCACATAGCAAAAAAAAAAAAAAAAAAAGTTTATTAAAAGAAAAGGATCGCAAGTGGGGAGTAGAGAGGGCCAATGCAATGCTTAACCTCTGTCTCCCTGAACAAAGGATTTACTAGGGTTTATATGAGGTTTCTGGTGGGAAAATGGTATCATCTTTATTCATGAAATTGGTCAGGTTATGAAGATTAGATGCATGCACAGGAAGTAGCCAAGATCAATTCCCCTCAAATGTTGTCAGAGCAAAGGTGGAACCCATCATGAAGGCAGTTGCAATGCTTGACATGACTTATTCTGGGACATTGTGCATACATGATGTCTCTGGACACTTGTTCAAGTCCCAGTGAGAGATTCCTGCCCTCTTTTGTGTCTGGTGGATGGTCACTTTGTCAGTCAGGTTGAATTTTATTGCACATGCTCTGTACCTGGTGAAGTACTTGAAGGACAACTCAGGAAGTTTATCAACATTTTACAACTGGCAAGCTAATGGGGTTTTTGAAATATGGCCTCTTATTTCACCCAAGCCCCTGGCCTATTAATTGTAAGCAGTTATCTGGTGCCAGTAGCAAGAATTATGTGGTGGTCTGCACCTAGGCTTAAATTCCAAGAATACTGTTTCAGCCTGATTCCCTGCCTATTTCAGATATATTTCAGACACTCATGTTCATTGCAGCATTATTCACAATAGCAAAAAGTTGGAAACAATATAAGTGTCCATTAACAGATGAATGTATAAACAAAATGTGATACATACATACAATGGAATACTTACCCAACAAAAAAAGAATTATGGTAAGTCTGCAAAACATCTTATAATATGGATGAATCTGGAAATTATGCTGAGTGGAAAAAGTCTCTTAAAAAAAGACAAGACATAGTGGCATAGTGTCTAAAGCATTTGACTGCTAACCATAAGCCTGGAAGTTCACACCCACCAGCCACTCCTCAGAAGGAAGACTGGGCAATCTACTTCCATAGAGATACCACCTCGGAAACCTAAGGATGGGTCACTGTGAGTTGAAACTAACTCTATGGCAGTGAGTTTGGTTTTTTTTTGGTTACCACTTTAAAAAAAAAAAAAAAGTCAAGAATAGGTTTACACACAAAAAGCAATGTTCTTTGATGGTACCAAAGATGGGAAGGGGAGGAAGATAGAATCACTTACTAAATAGTTGTTGTTGTTGTTGTTGTTATGTGCCGTTGAGTAAGACCTGACTCATAGTGACCCCTCCTTGGGTTTCCAAGGCAGTATCACTACGGAAGTAGATTGCCCCATATTCCTTCCAAGGAGTGGCTGGTGGGATTGAACTGCCAGCCTTCTGGTTAGCAGTCAAGTGCCTTAGCCACTATGCTACCAGAGCTCCCTACTAAACAGTAGATACATGTTAATTTTGTTGAAGGAAAGGCAATTCAGGATATATGGAAGTCTGCACAATGTGACCATGATAAATGAAGGCACTTAGAGGAAGACAAGAATAAAGGACAAATACAGTAAATGCTGTAACATATACAGCTCTGCAACAACTGTAATAACAATAAAAAAATTATATATATTTATAGTTGTAGGCACCTGTATAGACATATTTGTGTGTGCTGCATACAAATATATATAATAGAGCACAAGGGGAACAATTTTGAACATTTCTTAAACATACTCAAATACCTTGTGAGACTGGGTTACTAGGCCTGAAGGCTAAGGACATCTATGTCAATTGACATAATGTAGGTCATAACAATAATGTTATGTATCCTAGGTTAGTAAGTAGCATCCAAACCAAAAAACCAAACTCACTGCTGTTGAGTTGGATCCGACTCATGGTGACCCGTCTTTGGGATTCCAAGGTGGTATCACTATGGAAGTAGATTACCCAAACTTCCTTCTGAGGAGCAGCTGGTGGGTCTGAACTGCCAGCCTTCTGGTTATCAGTCAAATGCCTTAGGCACTATGCCACCAGAGCTTCTCCCAAGAAGCCATCTAAGACACAACTATTGACCTCTTCCCATCTGGAGCAAAGAAGAGTGAAGGAAACCAAAAATTCAAGGTAGTAATTAGTCAAAGGACTGGTAGCCTACACTAAGAACTGGATGATGCCTGGCTACTACTACCAACTGCTCTAACCAGGGACACAATAAAATGTCCCAGATAGAATGGGAGAAAAATGTAGAACAAATCTCAAATTCATAAAAAGGACCAGACTTTCTGGACTGATAGAAACTGCAGGAATCCCCAAGATTATTACCCTTAACACACCTTTTTTAACCTGGAACTTGAAGTCACTCCTGGAGGTCACCTTTCAGGCAAATAATAGGTTGGCCTGTTGTTGTTGTTATTGTCATGTGCTGGTGAGTCGGACCCAACTCATAATGACCCCTCCTTGGGCTTCCAAGGCAGTATCATTATGGAAGTAGATTGCCCCATCTTCCTTCTGAGGAGTGGCTGGTGGGTTTGAACCACCAGCCTTCTGGTTAGCAGTCAAGTGCCTGAGGCATTATGCTACCAGAGCTCCTAGGTTGGCCTATAAAATGAAAATAACAAGATTGTGAAGACTGTGCTCCTTAGAACCATCAACTCTATGTGATTAAACAGGCAACATTTACCTGAAAGCAAAGATCATAAGGCAAGGAGGGGCAGGGAAGTCAGATGGATGGAAACAGGGCAGGGAGGAAATCGGAAGAGTGCTGACGCATTGTGGGGACAGCAACCAATGTCTCAGAACAACTTGTGTATAAGTTGTTAATGGGAAACTAATTTGTTGTGTAAACTTTCACCTAAAACACAGAAATGAGTAAATAAGGCAGTAACACAGATCCAAAGAGATAAGGGATACTGAAGCCAGCAGCTGTCCTAAGGGCAACCGTCAAATGTCAGGAACCTAGAGATTTGAGTTTTAACAGTTACACAAGAGAAAAAAATAGTCTTTTGAGCACATGTAAGGTAGAGAGATTGAATGGGGATTTCCATACAATCCCCAAATCCCAAAGGACTAAATAATCAGTGAAAGAGTGAGCTACAAAATACTCTACTCTGTGAAGGCTGACAGCAAGGAAGCATCTTTGTCTCATCATTAGCTATCAGTAGACAGACTGGTAGGAATGTCTACATAAAGCAGTTATACTCTCACAAAAGTCCTTTGGAGGATAAAGTGTTCAAATTCCCATCACCTATTTAATTTAGAAAACCTCAAGCAGATAAATTAATGGTCTCATGCTAATAGAATTCTCAAGGATCTATGAGGCACAAACTCAAGACCCCTCCAGAGGAATGCATCCTTTCCCCAGGCCAAATAGACTTCCCACAGTTAAATCCCAATAATGAGTTCACCCACAAAAATCATAAAATACCATGCATGAAAATCAGCAATAAAAACTTCATGTATTAGAGTTTTCCAGTATAAAATATAAAGTATTTATATTTATTAACATTGAAGAAACAAAAGGAAATTGAATATATGGTCAAAAACAAGGGATTAAAGAAAAAATCCAGACATATTTGAAAAAGAACCAAATAGAACCTCTGGAAATCAGAAAAACAATGACTGAAATTAAAAATTTAAGGGATAGGTTAAGCAAGAGACTAAGCCAAGATGAAAAGATGAGATCAAATTGGACAATTGATCTGAGAAATTACTTGGAATGTGACACCAAAAGTCAAAGAAATGTAAAATGCAGATTAAGAGACTTGGAAAATTGAATAGGAATAATTAACATTATTGTGCAAATTTTCCAAGGAGGTTAAAACTTCCTCCTGAGTTAAGTAGCAAAAGTTCAAAGAACTTCCCGGGGGCAGAGGCATAGTCAGAGAGATGAATGTTTATTCAGAAGAGAAACAAAAAGAATAGGGAGAAAAAGGATTAAAAAGATTTGGAAAAAAAAAAAAAGCAGACTTAAAGTGTTGCTAGCAATTTAGCATCCAGCCTCAACAGGGGGAGTGAATCCAACTTGACCGCTAAATCCCCTCCCACTTTGCAGGGATACTTAGTTACACCTGAGTTTGAGGAGTTGGGGATGGGAGCTACATCACTAGGAATAGAGAGCTACATGACTGGCTTCAGATTTGGTGGTGCCAGGTTCAGATTGAGAGGAGGCCCCAGGCAGTGCCCTACAACCACCACCTGTGTGTGCTCTGATAAGATGCTGCTATTAGCAAGTTTATGGCTTAAAACTATACTAAGGACGTTGTTGTTGTTGTTATGTGCCCTCCAGTCGGACCCGACTCATAGCGACCCCTCCTTGGGTTTCCAAGGCAGTATCACTGCGGAAGTAGATCGCCCCATCTTCCTTCCGAGGAGTGGCTGGTGGGTTTGAACTGCCAGTCTTCTAGTAAGCAGTCAAATGCCTTAGGCGCTATGCTACCAGAGCTCCCATACTAAAGGATGGGTTAATACATTACGAGTAAGGTGGTTAATACCTGACACAGGGGAGCAGGGGAATACAGTGACACAGGGAGATGGAGAAATGGCTTGTAGTTCTTGCAAGTGTGGCTAAACAAGATAGAGTCTGGGAGCCGTTTTGGGGGACTGCAGTTACTAACCATAAAAACATGCATTTAATATGCCTTCTAGAAAGAAAAACATGAGGAAAAGAAAATATTTTAGGAGACAAAGGCTGAGAATTTCCAACAATGACTCAGGGCTTGAATGCTCAAAATTGGAAATTCCAACAAATTTCAATTAATGTATTTAGACATATTGTAATAAAACTGAAAAATACCAAAAAGGGAAAATTTTAAAAGCATCCAGAGAAAAGGCAAATTACCTTTAAAAGGACTATTAATAGACAATTAGTAGTAACATTCAAAGTACTAAGTGAGATATTCTGTCAATTTGTAATTGTGCATTTACCAAAATCAGTTTTTAAAGACAGAGGCTAAAATAAAGACATCAGAGGGAATTTACTACAAAGAGTGGTTTGAAATTGAGTGGAGTCAAAGTTCAGCCTGCATCCCCAGTTGAAGACAGATAAGTAAACACGATAACTCAGTTCCTTAAGAACTGAATAGGATGAAAGCTATTCCCCTATAGGACCCTGGTTGGAGACAAATAAGCAAACATAATAATTCAGTTCCTTAAGAACGAATGGAACATAAAGTCAATTTACACATTCTTTCCATGTTATTCCTCTAGAAATAGGTGATAAGCACATTAATGTGTCTCAGGAGACAACTTGAAAATTAACCTTGGCCCACAGACATGCACAGTGAGACAAACAGGAACAAAGTTACTGGGAACTGACATTCTCCCTTCTGCCTAAGCCCCGATCGGCTGATGACAGGAAGCTGGTGTGACTCATCTGGTGTGCAAGCGCACCACATTAAAAAATGACTATACCTTTAAACTGAGGTGAAGGAAATTTCAGCCAATCATCACCTATTTCACACCCAAATTCCTGGAGTTTTTATGACTATGTATAACACCCTCTCCTGAAATCTAGAAAACTGTAATTCAATCTGAATTCGGGGAGTCAGATTTGGGTACGGACCTCTGTCTCCTTGCGTTGCCACTTTGCAAGAAATAATTTTCTTCCTCTTAATCACTTGGCGTGTAAACTGTTTTGGCCTGACTCTGCACCAGGAAGGGACTCACATTTGGTCTGATTTCAAGTTTATCCAAGTAACTTCATTAAAATGTTCTCCAGGAAGAAAGAGAAAAGATCACAGAAAGCCAGATTGAAAAGGGATCAGTGAGCAAAGACTTTTAAGCACCACGATGGAGCTTCATTTCTAGGATTTTGTTAGCAGTTCTGATGTAAGTTGAATATTTCTTCTTCTTTTTTTTTTTATTATTGCTTTTTAGTATCAGTATCTATAAATCTGAACTTTGTCTTTGAAAGTTGGAAACACTATATATAAATTTAAACTTACAGATATATTTAATATATACATGCCTACATAAATAAATTAAAAAAAAAAAAAACACCAAAAAACCCTAAACCCATTGCCTCAAGTTGATTTCAATGCATAATCAAAGAGTAGAACTGCCTATAGTGTTTCCAAGGCCATACATCTTTATGGAAGCAAACTGCAATATCTTTCTCCACAGAATGGCTGGTGAGTACTAACCACTGATCTTTTGGTTAGCAGCTGAACACTTACTTAACCATTGCACCACCAGAGCTCTCTGACTATGAAGAAGAGTTGGACAACATTAGCACTTTGTCCACACTTTCCACGTGTGGAAAGTTTGTAAAATCTGGATTATCCCTGTGGATGGGGATAGCATTTCTAGTTAGAAAATTAGTGAAAGTTGTCTGTGTAGTCCTTTTCTTTTTTTCTTCATATGTAACACCTCACTGCTTCCTGAATCTGCCTATTGGCTTTAACAAAGCAAGCAGCATTTGGGTCCATGTATTCAAGCAACTAAAGCTGTTGATTTAGTTTAGGAAAAACTCTAGCTAACACTTTCACTGTAAAATTTTTTGACAGCATCTCTCCTTCCTCTTCTTCATTAGTTCCTCCTTTAGTATTTCTCTTCTCTTTAAAATCCATTAAGTCCTGATTTGTCATTTCCTGTTCTCTGGAATCTATGAGCTGTTCCACATCAGTGATAACGCAATGGAACACAACACACTGCCATCAAGTTGGATCCGACTCATAGCAACCCTTCCTTGGGTTTCCAAGACAGTATCACTGTGGAAGTAGATTGCCCTAACTTCCTTCTGAGGAGTGGCTGGTGGGTTTGAACCTCCAGCCCTCTGGTTAGCATTCAAATGCCTTAGACACTAAGCCACCAGATAAGAAGTTCTAAATTCAACATTTTTGCCATAAGGATTTTTAGATCAATCTTTTCAATTATATTATCCTGATCAAATGCTTGGAACTTTCTACTATTTATGACTCCCAACACCAACACTGACTTCAGCATAGACCAGGCCATAGCCTGCTATATACAATTTTGAACTGTAAATCATAAAACTGAGCATCTGTGTGTGAACATCTGAGAATGACAACATCAGTAAACGAGTGCTGCAGCATTCTTTGTAGTTCATATTACTAACCATAAGATTTACATACACACACACACACACACACACACAAATCAGTGTGGCTTATTGTAACCTGAATACATAATAACTTGGGGGCTACCTGTTATATAACAAGTAGATATGTGTTGTTGTTAGGTGCTGCAAATAGGCTCCATCATAGCGACCCCAAACACAACAGAATGAAACACTGTCCAGTCCTGTACCAGCCTCACAATGCTTGCGGCACCTGAGTGGCACACAGTGGCAGCCACTGTGTCAATCCATCTCACTGAGGGCCTTCCCCTTTTTCGTTGACTCTCCACTTTATCAAGTGTGATATCCTTCTCCAGGAAATGGTTCCTTCTGATAACATGACCGAAGTGGGTGAGTTGAAGTCTGGCCATTCTCATTTCCAAGGAGCATTCCTGCACTTCTTCTAGGACAGATGTGTTAGTCCTTTTAGCAGAACTTTCAGTAACCTTTGCCAACACCACAACTTAAAGCATCAACTCTTCTTCAGTCTTCTTTATTCATTGTCTAGCTTTCACATGTTTATGGGATGATTGAATATACCATGGCTTGCAGTGATTGTCTTTGAAAAGGTCAATTTTTTTCTCCATTTATCATAATAATAAGGAGCTCTGGTAGCATAGTGGCTAAAGCACTTGACTGCTAACCAGAAGGCTGGCGGTTCAAACCCACCAGCCACTCCTCGGAAGGAAGGTTGGGCAATCCTGCTTCCGTAGTGATACTGCCTCGGAAACCCAAGGAGGGGTCGCTATGAGTCGGGGCTGACTCGACGGCACATAACAACAACAACAACATCATAATAATGCTTATTGTAAGGATTTTCATTTTCTTTATGTTGAGATGTAATCCATACTGTAGACTGTAGTCTTTAATCTTCATCAGTAAATTCTTCAAGTCGTCCTCACTTTCAGCAAACAAAGTTGTGTCATCCGCATGTCATAGGTTGTTGATTATTCTTCCTCCAATCCTGATGCCACGTTCTTCTTCATGTAGTCCAACTTCCTGGAGTATTTCTCAGCATACAGATTGAATAAGTATGGTGAAAGGATACAACCCCTGATTTTAAACCATGCAGTATCCCCTTGTTCTGTTTGAATGACAGCCTGTTGTTCTGTGGACAGGTTCCTCATGAGCACAATTAAGTGTTCAGTAATTCCCATTATTCTCAGCGTTATCAACAATTTGTTATGATCCACACAATCAAATGCTTTTGCATAGTCAACACAACACAAGTAAACATATTTTTGGTCTTCTTTGCTTTCAGCCAAGATCCATCTGACATCAGCTAGGATGTCCCTTGCTCCATGTTCCCTTCTGAATTCAGCTTACATTTCTGGAAGTTCTCTGTCAATATACTGCTGCAACTGTTTTTGAATTATCTTCAGCAAGATTTTACTTGTGTGATATTAATGATGTTGTTCAATAATTTCCACATTCTGTGGGATCACCTTTCTTTGAAATGGGTACAAATATGGATCTCTTCCAGTCAATTGGCCAGGTAGCTGTCTTCCAAATTTCTTGGCATAGACAAGTGTTGCTCCAATGTGGCATCTGTTTGTTGAAACATCTCAATGGGTGTTCTGTCAGTTCCTGGAGTCTTGTTCTTCACCAATCCCTTCAGTGCAGCTTCAACTTCTTCCTTCAATACCATTGGTTCTTGATCATATGCAACCTCCTGAAACAGATGTACATTAACCAATACTTTTTGGTGTAGTGGCTCTGTATTCCTTCCATCTTCTTTTGATGTTTCCTGCATCATGAAATATTTTGCCCATAGAATCTTTCAATATTGGAACTCAAGGCTTGAAATCTTTCCTCAGTTCTTTCAGCGTGAGAAACGGTGAGTGTGTTCTTCTCATATTGGTTTTCTAACTCCAAGTCTTTGCACATTTCATTATAATAACTGACTTTGTCTTCTTGAGCTGCTCTTTGAAATCTTCTGTTCAGCTCTTTTATCTTGTTGATTCTTCCATTTGCTTTAGCTACTCTCCATTCAAGGGCAAGTTTCAGAGTCTCTTCTCCATTTTGGTCTTTTCTTCCTTTCTCTCCTTTTTAATGACTTAATTTCTTCATGGATGGTATTCTTGATGTCATCCCATAATTCCTCTAGTTTTTGGTCATTGGTGTTCAATGTATCATATCTATTCTTTAGAGGGTCTCTAAATTCAAGAGGGTTATAATCAAGGTCATATTTTGACTCTTGTGGACTTGTTTTAATTGTCTTCAGCTTCAGCTGGAAGTTGCATACGAGCAGTTGATGGTCTGTTCCACAATCTGCTCCTGGTATTTTTTTGGCTGAAGATACTGAGCTTCTCCATTGCCTCTTGCCACAGATGTAGTCTTTCCAATTCCTGTGTGCTCCGTCTGATGAAGTCCACGTGTATAGCTCCCATTTGTGTTGTTGAAAAAAGGTGTTTGCAATGAATAAATCATTGGGTTTGCAAGATTCCATCATGCAATCCCCAGCATTATTTCTATCACCAAGACCATATTTTCCACCTACCAGTGATTCTGCCTTATTTCCAACTTTTGCATTCCAATCACCATTGATAATCAACACATCTAGATTGCATGTTTGGTCCCTTTTCGAGAGCAGAAGTTGGTAAAAGTCTTCAATTTTCTCATCTTTGGCTTTGGTGGTTGGTTTGTAAATGTGAATAATAGTAGTACTAACTGGTCTTCCTTATTGTTCTTGTTATGTGCTGTCAAGTTGGACCCAACTCATAGCAACCCCTCCTTGGATTTTCGAGGCCGTATAACTATGGAAGTAGATTGCCCAACCTTCCTTCCGAGGAGTAGCTGGTGGGTTTGAACTGCCAGCCTTCTGGTTAGCAGTCAAGTGCCTTAGACACTAGGCTACCAGAGCTTCTGGTCTTCCTTGTAGGAGTATGGATATTATCCTATTACTGACAGCTATGTACTTCAGGATAGATCTTAAAACATTCTTTATTACAATGAATGCTACCCCATTCCTCTTCAATTTGTCATTCCCAGCATAGTAGGTCATATGGTTGTCTGATTCAAAATAGCCAAAAACAGTCCATTTCATCTCATTAATGCCAAGGATATTCATCTTTATGCATTCCATTTCATTTTTGACAACTTCCAAGTTTCCTAGATTCATACTTTGTACATGTTGTGATAATGGATGTTTGCAGCTGTTTCTTCTCATTTGGAGTCATGCCACATAAGCAAATGGAGGTCCTGAAAGCTTTACTCCAACCACGTCATTAAAGTTGGCTTTACTCCGAGGAGGCGGCTTTTCCCTAGTCATATTTTGAGTGCCATTTGACCTGAAGGGCTCACCTTTTGGCATTATATCAGACAGTATTTCAGGCCTATTCATAAAGTTTTCCAGGAATATATCAGATGGTGTTTCACTGCTATTCATAAGGTTTTCACTGGCCAATTCTTTGAGAAGTAGATGGCTCTTTCCTTCTTCTGTATTTGTCTTAGTCTGCAAGCTCCACTGAAACTTGTCCACCATGGGTTACTGTGTTAGGCTGAGGGCTCTAGAGAAGCAAAACCAGTAAAGCTTATATACATAAAGAGAGAAAGAGAAATTTATCTTAGGAAAATGGCTCACACACTTACAGAAGCTGTTAAGTCCCAAGTTCTTGGATCAAACATCAAGCTGGAGGCTTTTCCCTACTCACGCAGCTGCAGGGGCTGACCAGCTCAAGGTTGGCAGGCAGTATACTGGCTATTGACTCCAACGAATGATGAATCCAAATCTCCAGGCCGAATGGTGGCTAGTTCACTCACAGACAGTGGTAGGCAGCACAATAGGATTCCAATCCACAGAAAAGTGTCTCTTTTCCCAGGATGTCCATAATACATTAAAAGCAGGCCACACTCCTAGGGAAACTCCCTTTCAACAGATTGGCTGCTCAGAAGATATACATACAATCTGATCATGGGAATAGCCCACATCACAATTGCTTAACCACACAGAATTGTGGTCCAGCCAAGTTGACACACAACTCCAGCTATCACAATCCATCCCTTGTCAACTTGGCAGTTTTACACATCTTCTTAACCATATATAATCTCTAAATAAGGACAATTACAAACTCGTAATTGTGCCTAATATGATACGCTAACACAGGTACAACCAAAATGCGTTAACCTTATTTACATTTCACAGTTCATAACAGAAGGAAAGAAAAATATTTGATGTATATATATAATGAATAAATATAACAATCACAGTCCTCATTTTGGCAATTGGTCACATGGTCATAGCTGATATTCAGAAATACCTTCTTCCACCACCCATTCAGTATTTCCCTTGCTTTCAGCAAGCACCTCAGCTGGTCGTGGTTCTTTGCCTGGTAGGGTGACCCTAACTTTCATTCCTAAGGGTCTGGCCATTAGTAGTCATATCAGAATTGGGTTGCTATAATTTTCCATTGACTTTAATCACAGGGCATGGTAGTACTAAGAGACGTCCTAAAGAATCTCCTGTATTACAAACATATTCTTCTTTACCTCCATTATGTAATGTCAATCCAATTTCCCCTTGGTAATCAGGATCTATCACACCAGATGGTACAGTAACGTCCTTCTTTGTTTGTTGATCCAGAGGCATGAGGAAGCCAAAATGACTGGGTGGCATTCTTAATTTCCAATTCAATGCAATCAATATTGTGTCTCCAGGTGGGAATGCTCCTCTCTTTGGGATTAAGATGTCCAGATCCACAGAGTGTAGGGTATTAGAGACAGGAAGCAAAAGTTTTTTGAGTGAGTCACTAGGGATAATAGTGAGTGGTACCACTCCCGTTTCCACCCCTTGATTCCTTGAATCCTGGCTATTTTGAGAAACATCACTGTATATTGGACACTGGTTTAGAGCATATACAGCTTCCTGGAGAACATTGCCCCAATCCTTCAAGGTATTGCCACCTAACTGGTACCATAATTGTGTTTTCAGTAGGCGATTCCATTGTTCTATTAAGCCAGCTCCTTCTGGATGATGGAGAACATGGTAAGACCAGTGAATTCCATGAGCATAGGCCCATTGCCACACTTCATTTGCTGTGAAATGAGTCCCTTGATCTGAAGCAATGCTGTGTGGGATACCATGACCGTGGATAAGGCATTCTGTGAGTCCACAGATGGTAGTTTTGGCAGAAGCATTGCATTCAGGGAAGGCAAATCCATATCCACAATAAACATTTATTCCAGTAAGAACAAAACACTGTCCTTTGCATGATGGAAGTGGTCAAGTGTAATCAACCTGCCATCAGGTTGCTGGCTGATCACCCTGAGGAATAGTTCCATATCGTGGACTCAGTGTTGGTTTCTGCTGCTGGCAGACTGGGCACTCAGAAGTGGTGGTAGCCAAATCAGCCTTGGTAAGTGGAAGTCCATGTTGCTGAGCCCATGCATAACCTCCATCCATGCCACCATGGCCACTTTGTTCATGATCCCATTGAGCATTGACAAGAGTAGCTGGGGGAAAAGGATGGCTGGTTTCCACTGAACATGTCATCCTATCTGCCTGACTGTTAACGTCCTCCTCTGCTGAGGTCACCTTTTGATGGGCATTCACATGAGACATAAATATTTTTACTCTTTTGGCCCATTCAGAGAGATCTGTCCACATACCTCTTCCCCATACATCCTTGTCACAAATTTTCCAATCATGCTCCTTCCAAGTCCCAGACCATCCAGCCAAGCCATTAGTCACACCCCATGCATCCATATACAATAGCACATATGACTATTTCTTGTTCCATGCAAAGTGAACAACAATATTCACAGCTTGAAGTTCTGCCCATTGGGAGGATTTCCCTTCATCACTGTCCTTCAAGGAAGTCCCAGAGAGAGACTGCAGTGATGCTGCTGCACACTTTCAAGTGGTGCCTGCATATGATGCAGGGCCATCTGTGAACCAGGCATGAGTTTTCTCTTCCTCAGTCAACTGATCATAAGGAACTCCCCATGAGGCCATACGTGCAGACTGGGGGAAGGAAGTTAATATGACTGTAGTGGAGATCATAGGCATTTGGGCCACTTCTTCATGCAACTTACTTGTGCCTTCTGGTCCTGCTTGAGCCCAATGTCTGATATACCACTTCATTTAGCAATGGAGTGCTGCTGTGCACATCCAACTTTATGACTCTGTGGGTCAGACAACATCCAGTTCATGATGAGCAGCTCAAACCTCATGGTGACTTGGTGGCCCATGGATAGGGTTTCAGTCTCTACTAAAACCCAGTGAGAAGCCAAAAACTGTTTCTCAAGAAGAGAATAGTTATCTGCAGAGGATAGCAGGGCTTTGCTCCCAAATCCCAAGGGTCTGCATTGCAGTTCATCAATAGGGACCTGCCAAAGACTACAAACAGCATCTCTATCTACTACAGACATTTCAAGCACCATTAGAGCAGCTGAGTCATATGGCCCAAGTGGCAGAGCAGCCTGCATGGCAGCCTGAACCTGTTGCAGAGCCTTCCATTGTTCATGGCTCAACTCAAAACTAGCAGCATTCTGAGTCACTTGATAAATAGGCCACAGCAACACATGCAAATGAGGGATATGTTGCCTCCAAAATACAAAGAGACCCACCAGACATTGTGCTTCCTTTTCAGTTGTTGGGGAAGCCAAATACATGATCTTATTCTTCACTTTAGTAGGAATATCTTGACATGCCCCACACCATTGGACCCTTAGAAATTTCACTGAGTAGAAGGTGCTTGAATTTTTGTAGGTTTAATTTCCTACCCTCTAGCATGCAGATATCTCACCAATAAGTCTAGAGTCATCAACACTTCTTCCTTACTCAGTCCAATCAGCATAATGTCATCAATATAATGGACTAGTGTGATGTCTTGTGGAATGGAAAGGTGATCAAGAACCCTACGGACTAAATTATGACATAGTGCTGGGGAGTTGATATACTCTTGAGGAAGCACTGTAAAAGTGTACTGTTGGCATTGCCAGCTAAAGGCACACTGTTTCTGATGGTCCTTTGTAGTTGGTATTGAGAAAAAGGCATTGGCCAGATCAATTGCTGCAATAAAGCCATATCAGGAGCAGCAACTGCAATTGGAGTCACCACCCAATTAATTTTATGATAATCTACTGTCATTCTCCAAGATACATTTGGTTTTTGCACCAGCCAAATAGGCAAATTAAATGGGGATGTGGTGGGAATCACAACCCCTGCATTCTTCAAGTCCATGAACGTAGTTATAATCTCTGCAACCCCTCCAGGGATGCAGTACTGCTTTTGGTTTACTATTTTTCAAGGTAAAGGCAGTTCTAATGGCTTCCACTTGGCTTTTACTACCCTAATAGCCCTTATTCCACATATCAGGAACCCAATGTGAGAATTTTGCCAATTTCTAAGTATATCTATTCCAATTATGCATTCTGAAAGTGGGGAAATCACTCTAGGAGGGGTTGGAGGGCCCACTGCACCCACTGTGAGATTCACCTTAGCTAAGACTCCATCAATAACTCAACCTCCATATGCCCCCTACTTTGACTGGTGGGCCACAATGATGCTTTAGGTCTCCTGGAATTAGTGTCAGTTCAGAGCCAGTGTCCAGTAATCCCTGAAAATTCTGATTATTTCCTTTTCCCCAATGAACAGTCACTCTTGTAAAAGGCCCCAGATCCCTTTGGTGTAGGCTGGGAGAAAGATTGACATTATAAATTTTTGGCAATATATTGGGGTCCTTTCTCAAGGGGACCTGGCCTCCCTTTCATTCGAGAGTTGTGGGTCTGTAAACTGACTCATGTCTTGTAATTGATTGAGAGGCTGTGACCCTGTATTCTGGTGATTCAATCTAGGCTGCTGTTCCTGTGACCTAGAATTCTTTTGTCTATACAGATCAAGTAAATATTTAGTAGATTTGTCATGTATTACACTACTAGGAACACCATGACTAAGTAACCAATGCCGTAATTCCACACGAGTCAGAATATTCTGATTACTGTTCTGTTTCTGCTTTCCATTATGGTAACCACACCCACCTTGCCTTTGTTGATTAACTGCTGCCACTTGGCCTCTACTACCATGTGGTTCAATCAACCGCATTGTAGTTAAGTGTCTTAGAGCAATTAGGACAGTTCCCACTGTCAAATCCAGCTTACATAAAATAGCAATCACAGCAGTCTTCAAGGATGCTAGGGCTCCCTTCACAAATTTATTCTTCACTATATTGGTGGAAAGTGTGTCCTCTGGACTTTCCATTTCTGGCTCTAGGAATCTGATCTGATAATTTCATTCTAACAGGCCAATTTCCCTAAGCCTCTGAATACCTTCCTCCATATTGTAAAATAGGCAGGTCTGGTACTTCAACTTGACTTAAGGTAGGCCACCGCATAATCCATGCTTCAGCAAACCAAACAAACAATTAGATCCTTTCCTAACCTCTCGAGCTGAAACATTGAATGAAGAATCCATACTTAGTGGACCTAAATCAATAAACTCAGACTGATCCAATCTTACATTCCTTGCACCATTATTCCACACTCTCAGAAGCCATTCCCATACATATCTCCAGGTTTCTGTCTGTCCATATTAGTAAAATCAAGTAGGTCATTTCAGGTGTAGCGTAGCACCTCCTCAGTCACCCTTTGTATTTCACCTTTTGGGGCTCGCTTGGGCTTAACTTTAGTTATAGATCTAGCAGCAACAATGGGTGGTTGGGGAAGTTTGTGAGAACATTCAGGAATGTCTTCTATGGCCTCTGCCTCAGGCAATGACCCAGCAGGGTTAATCCCATCAAACTGAGTGGAAGGGATAATGGTTTAATAGTAATCCCTTCAGATGGAAGGGAAACAACAGAATTTACAGACTCCATATCCTGATCTTCCTGACTATCTGCCCATATGACCCCATTCCAGGATTCAGGATCCCATTTTTTCCCAATCAGTGCCCTCACTTTAACTTCAGACATCATCCTGCATTGGCAATTAAATTTGTGTTGTAATTCAGCCACCTTACAATAAGACTCTGGGTTTGTTTTTCAGCAATATCAGCTCTGTTACTAAAAGAAATAAGACCTTCTTTCAGTGCACAACTGGAGACGTTGAAGTCTTTTATGTGGCCCTAAACTCATCTTGCTCTTTTACCACTTTGTCTAGCATAAGTAGGACCAACCAACTAGCTTCCTTATACTCCTCATGCTGACAAAATTGCAGAAAAGTATCAAATATGTGATCAACCAGAGCCTCACTTCTCAAAAGTACTTGATCTATCGGTGGTGCTATTTTGCATATTAACATTGCCACCTCATGCCACGGATTAGCAGGGCCCTCTTTACTAATGGAGGCAGGGTCACTAGTGCCTTTATGATTAATCAAATTGGAGAACCAAAACAGAATCTGTGAGAACCAATTTAGGAAGCCCATCCTTATGATTTTGTCTTTCTAGAACCACTCCCAGTACCAAATGTGTTAGGCTGGATTCTTTAGTGAAGCAAAATGAGTAAAACTTATATATATGTAGACAGAAATTTATCTTAGGAAAATGGCTCACACACTTATAGAAGCTGGCAAGTCCTAAGTTCTTGGATCAAACGTCAAGCTGGAGGCTTTTCCCAACTCATGCAGCTGCAGGGGCTGATGAGCTCAAAGTTGGCAGGCAGTACTGGCTGTTGACTCCAATGCATGATGAATCCAAGATCTCCAGGCTGAATGGTGGGTTGTTTGCTCATGGACAGCTGTAAGCAGCACAGCAGGATCCCTATCCACAGAAAAGTGTCTCTTTTCCCAGGATGTGGAGCTTGGCTGAAAGAGAATATTGGAAAGATTCTTACCTGTGTTTTCTTAATTATGGAAAGTAATTTGACTGTGTAGATTATGACAAATTATGGATAATGTTGCAAAGAATGAGAATTCCAGAACACTTAATTGTGTTCATGAGGAACCTGTACATAAACGAGGAGGCTGTCATTCAAACAGAACAATTGGATACTTCAAGGTTTAAAATCAGGAAGGGTGTTTGTCAGACTTGTATCCTTTTACTATACTTACTCAGTCTGTATGCTGAGCAATAATCAGAGAAGCTGGACTATATGAAGAAGAATGTGGCATCAGGATTGGAGAAAGACTCTTTAACAACCTGCAATATCTGGATGACACAACCTTCTGTGCTGAAAGTGAGGATGACTTGAAACACTTACTGATAAAGATTAAAGGCTATAGTCTGCATTATACCTCACCATGAAGCAAGCAAAAATCCTCCCAACTGGACAAATAAGCACCATCACGATACATGGAGAAAAGATAGAACTAATCAAAGATTTCATATTACTTGGATCCACAGTCAACACCCTGGAAGCAGCAGTCAATAAATCAGATGGTGTATTGCACAGGGCAAAATCTGCTGCAAAAGATCTCTTTAAGAGCAACAATGTCACTTTGAAGACTAAGGTGTACCTAATCCAAGCTGTGGTATTTTCAATCACCTCTTATGCCTATGAAAGCTGGACAATGAATAAAAAGGACCAAAGAAGAGTTCAGGTTTTGGAGTTGTGGTATTGGAGAAGAACCACAGAAGAATGAACAAATCTGTCCTGGAAAAGGTGCAGCCAGAATGCTCCTTGGAAGCAAGAGTAGCCAGACTTCATCTCACCTACTTTGGTCATGACACTTTTCTGTGGATAGGGATCCTGTTGTGCTGCTTACACTTAAGAAGGGACCATTCCGTGGAGAAGGATATCATGCTTGGTAAAGTAGAGGGTCACCGAAAAAGGAGAAGACTACTCCTTTTTCCTATGTGAGGATGGCACAGGACTGGACAGTATTTTGTGGTGCATAGGGATGTTATGAGTTGAAGCCAACTCAATGACACCTAACAACAACACAATTACATATATAAAGACATAATTGACCAGACAGACAGAAAAGTTCTGATTTCATAAATACCTAATAACCCAATTTGAAAATATGAAAGCAAAACTGACTGAATTCAAAGGAAAAATGGTACATTTGCTATAGTATTAAGAAATTCAATGTGTTTCTCTTAGTAATAGATTACTGGACCAAAAAATTTAAAATATTTGAAAAATATAATTAATAAGCTTGATCTGCAGAACATGTATATATCTCTGCATATAACAATTAGAGGATATAACACTTTAAATTTACTTTTTAAAAATTCTTGACATAAGGAAAGGTTTATATAGAGAGGGAAACTTTTCTTTGGTTGGGAGGGGAGGAGAGGGATTACTGCAAAAAAATGCATTGATCCATGTCACTTTAGTTTTATGTATTTCACTGCATATAAATTATATTTCAATAAAATGCATTAAAAAATTCTTGATGTAAAGAAAATATATTTGTATAAATATATTTTGAGTATAATTAAACTAATTTCTAAATCAGTAATAAAGGTAACTTAAAGAAATGTGTTTTTAGAAATTTATAAAATATTAAAACAGATTGAAGAAGAAATATTTTTTTTGAAATTAGATTATACTTAGAAGTTGAAGCTAATAAAAAATTGTGAGATTCAGCTAAAGCAGTACTTAGATGGAAAATAAACTTTATTTTACAAAACTTAAGATTCTATTATTACAAAAGCAAAATGGTATGTCAAACTTAAGATTTTAGATATAGAACAAATCAAAATGAATAGAAGGGAGAAAACTTAAAAAGATAAAGGCAGAAATTAATGAAGTAGAATATCATAATTTCATAGAGACAAAATACAAAATGGATTTCTGAAAAGGCTAAAGAGTTGAATGTGTCTGCCAAAACTGATCAAAAGGAAAAAGGGACAGAGAGAATAAGGGAGAGAGGGAAAGACAAAGAGAGAAAGAGAGAGATCAGACATTTGTTGTTGTTGTTGTTGTTAAGTGCCATCGAGTCGTTTCTGACTCATAGTGACCCCATGCACAGCAGAACGAAACACTACCTGATCCCGCACCAGCCCCACAATCCCTGCTATAATTGAGCCCATCATCGCAGTCACCATATCAATCCATCTCCTTGAAGGCCTCCCCCTCTTTCATCGACCCTCCACCCTACCAAGCATGACATCCTTCTCCAGGGAATGGTCCCTTCTTA
>NW_006921712.1:4171708-4173281 GCF_000298275.1 Orycteropus afer afer
TCAATCCTTTGAAGATACCTAAAGATAATTCTTTTGAATTCCTTATCAGAGAGTTCCAATGCTGCTTCTTCCTCAGGGATATGTTCTGGGTCTGTATCCTGCTTCTTTGTGTGGACTTTAATGGTCTGTTGTTTCCGAAGCATCGTGACGTTGTTGTCTTTAGATCTCTGTTAACTGTTTGTGAAGAGCAGCCAAGGGTGGTTCAGGTTCTTCTTGGTGGTTTTTTATCGTTGGCCTTTTCAGTCTTGCAGGCTCTGAGTGTCCTTGGGGTTGCTGGGAAGCAGAATATGTTCTTAAGCCCCAGAAATCTTCGAGAGCGCTGTCTCTTTGAATATCCAAAATAGTCAAGCCGCTTTTTAAACCTACAAGATGGTGGCATCCTCCAGACTGGCAAAAGTCCACAGCTCAGCCCATCTTTCTCTTCACCTTCTCCGTTTGTTCCCCAGCCACCATGCACAGTCCTCCGCACAGTCCCTCACTAGCAGAGTGATTTCTAGGTTAGTTCTTAAGTCCTACCACCATAGGAATCTGTGAGAGCACTGTCTCTTTAAATATCCAAAATAGTTAGGCCACTTTTTAAAGCTACAAAATGACGGCATCCTCCGGATCGGCAAAAATCCACAGCTCAGCCCACCTTTCTCTTCACCTTCTCCATTTTTTTCCCCAGCCACCGTGCACAGTCCATGCAGTCCGTGGCTAGCAGGGTGATTTTTGGGTTAATTCTTAGGTCCTACCACCACTTGGGAATCTCCCAGCCCTGTCATCTGTGCCATCAGGGTTGCTCAGACCGCTGCCAGACTGCAGCTCCTTGTGTCTCCTTTTTTGGTATTTTCACACAAATTCTTCAGCTAGTTGGGGTTTAGTCCACTTTTGTATCCTTCCCTTCAAGGCTCAGGAGTCCAAGATTATCTTCTGTGTCTGTGTTAATCGGTTTCCCTTTTCTTTGTTGAAGAGCATCTGTGCAGTCCTTCCTAGTCCGCCATCTTGCCGGAACTCTGGCCTTGCCTTTTTTAAGAATTTGCATTTTGTTCTACATTTCTCTTCCATTCTATCCAGAACCTTCTATTGTATCCCTGGTTGGTAATGGTAGCTAGGTAGTTCTGGTCTCAGGTTAAAAAAGGCTGATGTTCATGTGGGCTATTAGGTCTGCAGACTAGTTTCTTGTTTGAGCCTTTGATATCCTTCGTTCTCTTTTACTCCATACTGGTAGAGACCAATAGTTTTACCTTAGATGGTGGGTCACAAGCTTTTAACACTCCAGATGATACTCACCCAACTAGGATATAGAACACTATCTTTGTGAATTACCCTGTGCCAATTGACTGAGTTGTTCTCTGAGACTTTGATCCCAAGCCTTTTGATCCAATAAATCACTCCTGTGAATTGTTTGGATATCTAGGAAGGCTTCTTCCCTATTCCACATGGTTTTTCATGTATGTGGCTATACATTCATTGCACACAAACATGTATATACATATGGCTACAGGAGCTCTGGGAGCATAGTGGCTAAGGCACTTGACTGCTAACCAGAAGGCTGGCGGTTCAAACCCACCAGCCACTCCTCGGAAGGAAG
>NW_006921712.1:4174390-4178174 GCF_000298275.1 Orycteropus afer afer
GTCCCTCTCGGGAGGGTAACAAGGGAAAGTGTTCAGTGCAGATCAGTGAGTAAGCACAAGCCCACCCGTGCTTACCTTTTTCCCAGAGACCCGGTCCCTCTCGGGAGGGTAACAAGGGAAAGTGTTCAGTAATGATCAGACATTGGGTGGGGGGAATAAAGCAATAAACTAAAGCAAGGGAATAATGAATACAGAATTCAAGATATTCCAGTTACCACTGGGAATAAAGGAACCAAACAAAAAACAAACTCACTGCGGTGGAGTCGGGTCCGACTCACAGCAACCCTTCCTTGGGTTTCCGAGGTGGTATCACTACAGAAGTAGATTATTGCCCAATCTTCCTTCCGAGGAGTGGCTGGTGGATTTGAACTGCCAGCTTTCTGGTTAACAAGTCAAATGCCTTAGGCACTACACCACCAGTGCGCCCAGGAATAAAGGAAGCAGATGTAATTGCAAATATTGAAAGTAGGACTCCTCGCTTAGCAACTGTCTCATTATCCAACATCTCACAATTATGACGATAATTAAAAATCTATTATCCAACTATGTTGCACATTAATGACATATATTTGGCAGTAAAGAATGCTGAGATGTGAGACAAGAGTGATGCTACCTGTGATGGTTATGATTATGTGTCAAGTTGGCTGGGCCATGATTTTCATTGGTTTGACAGTTATCCGTTTTGTGATCTGACATGGTCACCCTCTATTTTCATATAATGCCAATTTTCACATAACAACCCAATCTTTAGAATGTTGTCAATAAGTGAGGAATGAGTGTATTCCATTAATATCCTGTTTCTTAAACCAGTTTCTTATCTTAAATGAATAATCATTGTGTTAATCTTCATATCTAATGTATGTGTTATATATATTATTTTATATGTGTGAAATACACCATATATTTTCATAATATGTCAGCACAGTATGAGATGAGGTGAGTTGAGGTGAGATGAGATGAGATGAGATGCGATGAAATGAGATGAGATGAAATGAGATGAGATGCTGGAATTGTGGGCTTTATTGAGTCAACTCTTTGGTGCCTTATGTGGTATGAATGACAAAAAATTAAGTGGCAAGAATTCTCTTTAAAAATTTTGGATTGATACACAGTCAGTATCTGGGTTACAAATGAGATCTGCACCTAACTGTGTGTGTCTTTAAGAATTCATAGGTAAATCAGAGAACGTACATAGTTCCTATTTAGCCTTACTTTAGTGTAAGATTTCAGTTATTTCAAATCTACACATGCAGCAAGTGAAGGTGATTATGATAAAGAATTTGTTGGGAATAGGTGTTGACTCAGTGATTTCAGAGTGATGATAAAGTTAAATAACATTTCAGGGCAAGTAGAAGTTGTCGGTAAATCTGACATTCGTAACCAGGGGCTGCTTGCAGTTATCTTCTTTATGGATGGGAACTTAAAGAGATCATCTGTCCAAACTTGTAGGCCTATGAAACCAAATATTTTATCCATAATCATCCAGTTAGTTGAATCACAACTAATATTAAGACTTACATGTCTTAGATATCAAGTTCATATACAACAGCATGTCATTTCTTATAAATACTTTTTAATTAAAATAAATACTATTTAATTATTTCAAATAATACATATGTATCTGTTTTCAAAAGAGGAAATGCTTAAGAGATTTTAAAAGTGGTGTTATTTTTTTCTTCTCAAATGATTTAATATTGTTAATCTTCTGGAATATAGTAATCTTATCTGTGTTTTATTTTGGAGAGAAAAAGGAAAAGAGATTTTAAAACAGTAACATTACAAATATAGACCTAGTAATATCCTTTCTATAAATACTTTAAAATCTTGGCTGGATCTTTCTCAGTGGTGGCCAACGTTTTAGAATTAGAGAGGATGGAGCTTTTGAGAATAGCTTCTTGATGTTTTATCAAACACTTTGTCAGAATTAATCTTGGTAATAATTAGGTGAAAACTGAAAAATTAAAAGAGAACAAAATTAATTAAAATCTTTGCATTTGGATATAACAGAAAAACTGAATATATTCATACAGAAAGCATGCAAGTAGCAGTGGTAGCTATGGGGGAATATATAGTATATATATGAAAAAAAACTCACTGAAGTAGAGTCGATTAGACTCATAGCGACCTCTCCTTGGATTTTCGAGGTGGTATCTCTACGGAAGTAGATTGCCCATTCTTCCTTCTGAGGAGTGGCTGGTGGGTTTGAACAGCCAGGCTTCTGGTTAGCAGTCAAATGTCTTAGGCGCTATGCCACCAGAGCTCCCTACATAGTGTATATAGTCCTTAACTTTAAAATGAGTTGTGTTACAGAACTTCATGATTAGATTGTTAACAAGAAGTATATTTTCCATGGCAATATTGCTCCAATTGTTGTTTCACTACTAGGTGAGCACACAAAACCTAATAAAGCTATAAAACCATGCATTTAGAATTATACATGATATAAAACAATACTGTTTCCAGACAAATAAGTAAAACAAAAATGAATATAGTAAAACTGAATATGAAATACTTTTAAATTTCTGTTAAATGTTGATGCTTAAAAAGACTCACATTTAATTAGAGAGGACTGAAGAAGAAGGAAGACTTAAGATTCTGAAAGGGTCTTCTAGGAACTATAAGGAAATTAAAATTCAGAGTGTTTCTTTATTGTTAAAATTCACTTCAAATTATACTTCTTCTCTTTACCTTCATATTCATCAATCATTATTACAATTGACTTCTAAAACTTAACTCTTGAGATGTATTTATATCAATAAAATTTGAGATATAATTTACATACTTATTTTACATGTACAATTAAATGAGTTTCGAAAAATGCATTTACTTGTGTAATCACCGCTCAACAAACACACAGAATATCTCCGTCACCCCAAAAGTGTTTTAGTGCCTCCTCCCAGCCAATTCACACATCTCCCACCCCAGGAAATCAGTGATGTGATTATTTTTGTCTGAGAATTTCATATAAATGAACTCTTGTGTTTGATCTCTCACTTGGCATAATATTTGGAAGTTCATCAGTATTTTCCCTTTTTATTCTTTGTGTTTTAAATTGTTTTAATATTAAAGGCTTTGACAAAATGTATGTTGCCATTAAAATGTTGATGGTATTATGTTTTCTAACATATATGAACTAACACCAAAGAAACACCAAATAATCCCTTTATGTTTTATGGACATAGAATGATGCAAAAGTTTCAGGTCAACCGAACCTTTAACTCTGCTTCTATTTACTTATATTAAAATACTATTATATTACATTTTAGGTGAAAATTTACCCAGCAAATTAGGTTCCCCTTTAACAATTTTTATAGAAATTATTCTGCACTGTGAGTTACAATTTTTACAACGTGTCAGCATTCTCATTATTTATATTCCGTTTGCTCTGTTTTCATTGATCTAGTTTCCCTTCCCCTCCTGGCCTCTTCATATTTGCTTCTGGGTAAATGTTGACCTTTTATCTCATATAGTTAATTGTTCAAGGAAGCATATTACTCAAGAGTGTTATTGTTTATTTTATAAGTCAATCTATTACTTGGCTGAAAGGTGACCTGCAGAAATAGCTTCAAGTCCAAGTTTAGAGGGTATCTTAGGGCAAGAGTCTCAGGGGTCCCTCTAGTCTCTATCAGTCCAGTAGGCCTTGCCATTTTTTTTTTTTTAATAACAAATTATTTATTTATTTTATTTTTATTTTCATTTTTTTAATTTATTGTGATTTGGGTGAAGATTTACAGAGCAAATTCACTTTCCATACAGCAGTTCACATATACTTTGTCTCATGTCA
>NW_006921712.1:4179353-4180137 GCF_000298275.1 Orycteropus afer afer
GGTTCAAACCCACCAGCCACTCCTTGGAAGGAAGGTTGGGCAATCTACTTCCATAGTGATACTGCCTTGGAAATCCAAGGAGGGGTCGCTATGAGTCGGTCTGACTCGACGGCACATAACAAAACAACATTCATTGTCCAGCTTTCACATGCATAGGAGGCAATTGAAAATACCATGGGTTGAGTTAGGCACACCTTAGTCTTCAAAGTCACTTCTTTGCTTCTTAACCTATTAAAGAGGTCTTTTGCAATAGATTTGCCCAGTGCAATATGACATCTGGTGTCTAGACTGCTGCTTTCATGGGTGTTCATTGTGGAACCAAGGAAAATGAAATCGCTAATTTCAATCTTTTCTCCATTTATTGTGATGTTGCTGATTGGTCCAGTTGTGAGGGTTTTTGTTTTGTTTATGTTGAGATGTGATCCAAATGAAGTCTTTGATCTTCATCAGTAAGTGCTTCAAGTCATCTTCACTTAAGCAAACAAGGTTGTGTTGTTTGCATATCGCAGGTTGTTAATGGATTTTCCTCCAATTCTGATGCCACATTATTCTTCATATAGTCCAGCTTCTCTGATTTTTGCTCAGCATACAGATTGAATAAGTATGGTGAAAGGATACAACCCTGATGCACACTTTTCCTTATTTTAAACCATGCAGTATCCTCTTGTTCTGTTTGAATGACACCCTCCTTGTCTGAATATGGGTTCCTTATGAGCACAATTAGGAGCTCTGGTAGCATAGTGGCTAAGTCACTTGCCTGCTAACCAGACGGCTGGCGGTTCAA
>NW_006921712.1:4180237-4192256 GCF_000298275.1 Orycteropus afer afer
TAACCAGAAGGCTGGCGGTTCAAACCCACCAGCCACTCCTCGGAAGGAAGATGGGGCAATCTACTTCCGTAGTGCTACTGCCTTGGAAACCCAAGAAGGGGTCGCTATGAGTCAGGTCCGACTCGACGGCACATAACAACAACAACAACAACAACAGATACACCTATACATTCATGTGCATTTACTTGCCCATGCCACTCTATACCCTTGTATGCATCCATATCTGGCTACATACCCACATACATATTTTTTATTGTTTTTACTGTTACTGCAAAACTGTACATGAGATAACATTTACTGAAATTGTCCTCCCCTTTTTTTTTGTATACTTCTTAGTGTCTTTATTTGCCTTGGTCAAGTTGTATTGACTTCACCCATATTAGAGACTGTCTTTCCCATCATCAAAAGTAACAAGTGTCTACTATCTAGAAAGTGATTCCTGTTCCCTATTTCTCCTATCCCTGATAACCATCACAGAACTTTGCTCTGTCTGTATATCTATTCTTGACTTTACAACAGTGGAATCATACAACATTTGTCCTTTTGTGATTTACTTATTTCACATAGCACAATGTCCTCCAGATTCATCCATGTTATGTTTCAAGGGCTCATCGTTAATTTTTGTTTTTGTGTAGTATTCCATTGTGTTTATCCATTCGTCTGTTGATGGGCACTTAGGTAGTTTCTGTCTTTTTGCTATTGTGAATAATGCTGCAATGAACATAGGTGTGCATATGTCCATTCATGTCACTGCTCTTATCTTTCTAGGACATATACCTAGGAGTGAGACTACTAGATCACAAAGCATTTCTATTTCTAGCTTTCTGAGGAAGTTCTACACTGTTTCTTATAGTGGTTGTACCATCTTACAACCCCCAGCAACAAAGTATAAGAGTTTCAATCCCCCTCACAACCTCATCAGCATTTGGTGTTTTCTGTTTTCTTAATTATTGCCATTTTTGCAGAGGTGAGATGGTATCTCATTCCAGTTTTGGTTTGCATCTATCTAATGGCTAATGATCTTGAGCATCTTTCCATGTATATTCTGGGCTGTCTGATTATCCTCTTTGATGAAGTTTCTATTCGTGTCTTCTGCTCATTATTTTATTATTTTTAAAGTGGATTCTTTGTCTTTTTGTTGTTGAGGTATTAAAGCTTTCTATAAATTTTAGAGATTAGTCTCATCAGATACGATAGTGTGGAGAGTATATGACAGTTTGCTGGGCAGTCCCAGAGGCATGGGGATGGGTAGTGGAGGCACAAGCCTCCAGTCACAGGTGCAGCAGTCTGGAAGAGCATGTTTTATAGATCACCAGGTAGGGGAAGGAGGACACACCACTGGTGGTGGGGTTTGTAGGAGTGGGGAAGAAGAGAGTGTTCCCCATCTCTGGTGTTAACACTGCAATATACCCCACAGAGTGCAGCTGGGGATCAGGACCCGACCCTGACCAAATGTAAGGTGCAGGGAGGCTGTGAGAGCCCAGTCAAGTGGTGGATATCTAGCCTCCACTCCAAGGATTCTCTACTCTGCGAGCACCACTTACTCAAATGGTCGGGAACCACAGGTGATTAGTAGCTCTTGTATTTTCTGGCTCCTTCTATGGTCATCTGGATCCCTAGGGCTTTTGCCTGCCTTCCTGCACTTTACCTCCTTAGATCCAGTTCATGATCTACTTATCTACTTGCCTGGCTTTGCTCCAGGTTTTTCTAAACAGTATCTCTGTCTCCTCTTGGGGATTCTGTGAAGTTCACTTGCTGTGCTTCTCACCATGGAATGTTGCTAGCTTTGTCTTAAGATGTCCACACTGCACTGGGCAATGGGGTAATGTATCTGTATAGTCCATAACTCTCCTCATTCACTGTTTTCATTCAGTTTCTCCTTCCCTTTGGTGTTTGATCTAATTCTTCATCTTTCTGCTTACTGTTCTGGGTTCCCTGAGTGTCGTCTGTGTCTGTTTCACTTGATTTCCTGGTTCTTTGCTGTAGGAAGATGACATGGTGTGTTTGACTAAGCCACTATCTTGGACCATCTCTTCTGTTTATTTTTATTGATGAATTGTATTCCATTGCATAACACAGTTTGTTTATTCACCTACTAATGGGCATTTTAGTTGTTTACTATTAGGGGATATTTTGAATAAAGCTACTAAGTATATTCTGGTATATGTTTGTTGTGGACATACATTTTAATTTATCTGGAGTAAGTACTTAGAGATGGAATTACTGAGGCATATGATAAGTATATCCATAATTTATAAGGGACTGCAAACTCTTTTCCAAATATAATGTATTATTTTACACTCCCAAAAGCAATGTATAAGAATTCTAGTTGCTCCACAGCCTTGGCAACACTTAGTATTGTCAGAAATTTTAGTTTTACCATTCCAGTGAGTAAGCAATTCATTTTAAATAAGTTAAGCATAGAGTCATTTGGGAAGGAACATAAACAGAATAAAGAAAGGAAAACAAAAAATGAGCATTCTTGAAGTAATTAAGGAAAAATAAGAAAAGATTGCATTTGATGTTCAATTAACTAAACTATGTGCAGTGCAGTGAATTACTTCATATGGCATTTCTAGCCTAATCTTTGTAACTCTCACTAGATTACTCGGTGGACCATGCAAATAAGGTATGTAGAACTTTAATGTTGGAATTGGTTAGTTTTGTCACTCTGCCAGGCTTAAAATGAGCTTTCCTAGAGGCAGAGAGAGGATTTCACTGCCACCAAGACAGAAGAGCTGAGGTGAAGTGGAGTTTGTTCTTGGACCTGACATCCCTGCCCTGGACCTCTTTGGCTGAGAGACACTCTGGCAGAGAGACACCCCAGTAGAGAAACAGTGGCTGTGGAACCAAGAGGCACAAGACAGAGGGCAGGCTTACCTGGACCACAGAGACAGAGGCCAGGCCAAGAGGCCAAGGGCCAGAGAGGTATGTCTGAGGGCACAGGAGAGGGGAGACTGTCCTGAATGAAGAATTGTATCCTAAGCATGTTTCTGAACCTGAATTGTAGCCTGTTATTTTCCTAATAAATCCCATAATCATGAGTGTTGTCTATGAGCTCTGTGTGGCCATTGCAATAAAGTGTTGAACCCAGCAGAGAAGTGGGGAGTACTGTGGGAGGAATGGTTGGTGTCAAAGTTGGTAAAAGCTGGAGGGTGATGGCATGTCTGGCATCAGCAGCCTTGGCCTGCTGATGGTGATTCTGTCTTCCTCTTGTGAAGTTAGAGGAGGTCAGAAGATGCCACATTCCAGTCCTTTTGCACTGTAAATGCTAAAAGATGGGGGAAAAAAATTAAATGCAACATGTATACACACCAGTCAAACAACAACAACAACAAAAACCTCACTGCTGTCTAGTTGGATCTGACTTGTAGCGACCCCTCCTTGGGTTTCTGAGGCAGTATCACTATGGAAGTAGATCGGCCCATCTTCCTTCTGAGGAATGGCTGGTGGGTTTGAACCACCAGCCTTCTGGTTAGCAGTCAAATGCCTTAGGCACTATGCTACCAGAGCTCCCATATATACCATTAGGGGAAGAAAACTAGTGGTTAAGAGATTATCAGTCAGATATTTTTCTACCATCTCAGATAAGAATATTGACTTCAAACTCACTGCCATGGAGTCAGATCTGACACATAATGACCCCTCCTTTAGTTTCTGAGGTGGTATCACTACGGAAGTACATTGTTCAATCTTCCTTCCGAGGAGTAGGTTTGAACCACCAGCCTTCTGGTTAGCAATCAAATGCCTTAGGACTATGCCACCAGAGCTCCAATATTGACTAGGAAGGCTTAAAATCTGTCTCAAGCAAATGGAGTGAGAGAAAACTGAGGGAAGAATACAGAGCTTACTGTTCTCATGGAATAGCAAAAATTAAATATCCATTGGAATGTCTGTGATCATCTATTGGTCTTTCTATTTGTAATTATACATACTCTAGAAATCTGAAAAACAAATATTTTTATATAACAACTTTCAACTAATTAAAATACTTAAATGTAGTATAATCTGCTAATACAGACTTGTGAGAAAAGTAGAAAGAAATAATTTTATAATTTAAGTTTCCTATGATTTTTACAGCCTGCACATAAAAAATTGGAGTCAGGTTAACAATAATAAATCACATTTTACTTGGTTTTGCATCTATCTACTCACCTAAGACCTCACATTTCTATACAACAGAGTTTTAGACTGCATTCTGCTGGACGTCAGGAAGGAGACCTTTTCAGGTTTCTAATATTCAGAATGACATGATCAGATTTGCTTTTTATATACTCTAGGAGCTCTGATGGCATAGTGGCTGAGGCATTTGACTACTAACCAGAAGGCTGGTGGTTCAAACCAATCAGCCATTCCTTGGAAGGAAGGTTGGGCAATCTACTTCCATAGTGATACTGCCTCAGAAACCCAAGGAGGGGTTGCTATGAGTCAGATCCGACTCCACGGCAGTATGTTTGCTTTTTGATTTTAGTAGCTGTGCAGAGAATTGACTTGAGGATGAGAAACTTAAAAAGGGGAAACAGACTCATTAAATAGATCTTGAAAACTTGAAGTGTTTTTGTTGTGGTTAGGTTTCATTGAATCAGCTCCAACTCATAGCAACCATATCTATATACAACAGAATGAAACACTGCTCTTTCCTGTACCATCCTCACAATGTTTGCTATGCTTGAGTGCATAAGGATAGATATAAGGGGAGATATTTGAGAAATCTTTAACTGGGAAAGTGCGTTATCAATGAGGCCAATGGAGAAGATAATTCAAGCTGAGAGGGATTCATGTTGAAGAGTACAGTGGAGAGATAAAGATAAGGACTGGAAAATGTCCATTGCCTTAGTCATTAGGGCTTCATTGATGTCTTTAGTGAGAGATGCTTTCAGCAGAGAAATATACAACAAAAGCCAGATTGGAAAAGGTTGAGAATTAGAGTATCTTAGATTTGTTTCTCCAGATGCAGACCCTGAGTCAAGAATTGATGTGAATGTGCTCTTAGGAAATACTCCCAAGAGAAACGAGTAGGGATAGGAGAAAAATGACAAGGAAGGGGTGAAGCAACAAGGGTGCAAATTCAGGTGAAGTCTCAGTTTAGCATGTTCCTTCTGGGCAATCTGGAGCACCAATTATACCAGCTGGAAAGTGAGGGAGCTGGACTTCTAAACATCTGTACCAGTTAGTCATTGGCTACAGGCTGCCTTGAACCTATATGCTTCAGGACAAAGTGCTTCCAGAATCTTGAGGAGAGTCTCTGAAGAAGGTTTCCAATTGCCATAGTTAGAGCAAAAGTAAGTGAGGCTGGTACACAGAACCAGTAAGGGGGATTCTAGGGAACAGAGGTGGAGCACCAAGAGCATCCATCAAAAATTAGTTTGTGGGAATTTGGAGAGTCACCAGAGAAAACAGCTAAGCTGGTAACTTCTGTAACTCAGAGGGTAAATCAAAAATTCTGACAAGAAGCTGAGGTTTAAGGTTGTTACGGGTATGTTGAAATAAGGATAAAATAAAATAGTTGAAAAAAGAGGAGGGTATCTCTAACTCGTAGTGACCCTATGCACAGCAGAACAAAACAATTCCTTGTTCCTGTGCCAGCCTCACAATCCTTGCTACACTGTTGCAGCCACTGTGCCTATCCATCTCGTTGAGGGCCTTCCCCTTTTTCATTGACCCACCACTTTACCAAGTATGATATCCTTCTCTAGGGAATGGTTCCTTCTGACAATGGGATGACAGTCAATGAGATGAAGTCTGGCCATTCTTACTTCCAAGGAGCATTCTGGCCGCACTTCTTCCAAGACAGATTTGTTCGTTCTTCTGGGAGTTCATGATATTTTCAGTATTCTTTTAACCCAAGCCATGGTATTTTCAATTGCCTCATAGGCATGTGAAAGCTGGAGAATGAACACAGAAGACCAAAGAAGAATTGATGCTTTTGAATCGCGGTGTTAGCAACCCAAAAAACCCACTGCCATCGATTTGGATCCCACTCATAATGGCCCCTCCTTGGATATCCGAGGGGGTATCCCTACAAAAGTAGATTGCCCAACCTTCCTTCCCAGGAGTGGCTGGTGGGTTTGAACTGCCAACCAGAAATAAAATAAATAAAATAGGAGATCCTTGATAGAATGGGAGAAAAATGTGGAACAAAACTCAAAATCAAAAAACACCACGCTTACTGGTTTGATAGAGACTGGTGAAACCCCTGAGATTATGGCCCCTAGTCACTCCTCGGAAGGAAGGTTGGGCAATCCTACTTCCGTAGTGATAACTGCCTTGGAAACCCAAGGAGGGGTCGCTAGGAGTCGGGGCCGACTCTATGGCAAATAACAACAACAACAACAGTCATCCTGTGAACTTACTCTCGTGGCCTCTAGTCAAACAATATACAGGCCTGCAAGGTGAACAATTATACCAGGTAGGTACAATCCTTAGAAAAATCAGCCGTGGGAAATCAGAAAGGCATCCTTTGTGCAGGGAGATAGCTCAGAGGGGAGGAATGCATAGGAAAGTTATGCATAGGGAAAAGGTAACCACAGGACAGAGTGGGAAGAGAGGAGGGATTGCAATCAATGTTATGAAATAAAATGTGTATGAACTATTGAATGGAAAATGAATTTGTTCTATAAACTTTCACCAAAAGCAAAATTAAAAAGAAAAAAATCAACAAACAAAAAAGTGACATCTTTGAGGATGACAAAGGCATCTATTTTATAGTATCATGGGATTAGCAGGAAAGGACTCTGTGTGGTGACATGTAAACCAGATGGAAATGTGTTCGAGCATGCTCCAATCAAAAAGTTCCTCAGAAAATTCCAAAGCAACTTTAACAGGTGTTGCCACCTTAATACCACAACTGAGGACCCGTGGTTGACAGGCTAAACAAATGCACACCCAGTTTATACAGCCGGTGTGCAGATCATGCCTTGAGCCCAGGTGTATCTGACTCCAAAGCCACTGTTTTATGCCATGCTGGGTTGCTCCTGGCTCTCCAAAGAATTGCAATTTACACTCAAAAACAAAACCCCCAATTGTAGACCAGTTCACTCCATCTTGTATGGAACTGATCCTTAGAAGGGAGGGTTGTTACTGTTGTTTGACACCATTGAGTTGGCCTGGACTCATGACAACCCCATGCATTACTGAATTGTTCTATAGAGTTTTCTTGGCTATAGTTTTTGTGGAAGCAGTTGGCCAGAACTTTCCTTCTGTGGTACTGCTGTGTGGTTGTAACCACCAACCTTTTGGTTGGTAGCTGAGTGCCAACAGTTTGAGCCACCTAGGGACCTTTCAGAAGGGAGGGTAGCCCTGGATGTGGGCAGATTACCCAACAAGCAATGTAAGCACAGGCTTACTTGTGATTATTTTTTAGTTTGTAGTGAGCAATTTCACAGAGGTTTTACTACATCTGTAGGGAAGATATGAAATTGGTTACTTCAGATTAGCAAATAAGCACATATAAACCTGTGGCTTAGTGCCTAAGGCATTTGGCTGATAACCAAAAGCCTGTCAGTTCAAAGCCACCAGCCACTCCTCAGAAGGAAGGTTGGGTAATCTACTTCCATAGTGATGCTGCCTTGGAAACCCAAGGAGGCGTCACTATGAGTCAGATCAGACTCGATGACAGTGGGTTTTTTGGGTTGCTAACACTACAATTCAAAGGCATCAATTCTTTGGTCTTCATTGTTCATTGTCCAGCTTTCACATGCATATGAGGCAATTGAAAATACCATGGATTGGGTTAGGCGTACCTTAGTCTTCAAAGAGACTTCTTTGCTCTTCAGGACTCTAAAGAGGTCTTCTGCAGCATATTTGTATGTATAACCAAAAAAAAAAAGAAAGAAAGAAAAGAAACTCACTGCTATCAAGTCAGTTCTGACTCATGGTGACCCCCTTTGGGTTTCTGAGGCAGTAAATCTTTATGGAAGTCAATTGCCCAGTCTTCCTTCTATGGAGTGTCTGGTGGGTTTGAACTGTTAACCTTCTGATTAGCAGTCAAATGCTTTAGGCACTACGCCACCAGAGCTCCTTATTTGTATGTACACAAAAACAAACAAACAAAAAAACCATTACCATGAAGTCAGTCTTGACTCAGTGACCCCTCCTTGGGTTTCCAAGGCAGTATCTCCGCAGAAGTAGATTGCACAAACTTCTTTTCCAGGAGTGGCTGGTAGGTTTGAACTGCCAGCCTTCTGGTTAGCAGTCAAATGCCTTAGGCATTGCATCACCAGAGCTCCCCCATTTGTATGTATAAAAACCAAATTCACTGCTGTTGAGTCGGATCTGACTCATGGTGACCCCTCCTTGGGTTTCCAAGGCAGTATCACTATGGAAGTACATTGCTCAACCTTCCTTCCTAGGAAATTGATCACATAGGGAAATCACCCTTAAGTCCTCAATTTTTCTAGATAAAATAGTATTGTATGCTGGAGTGAAGAGGATGGGAGTTGATAGATGGCCTCATGATATTAATCAAAGTTTGGAAAATTACTGAGGGAAATGACAGTTGTATCTAAACAAAGAAAACAGATTCTCAATTTGTTAGTGGTTTGGCTTCCAGATATGGGAAGTAAATCTGGAAGGTAAAGACTATTGCTCAGTGAACCAATAACAATAGACTGGATTGACCCCAGTCAAGATTGATTTTAAGCTCCTTTCCATCCATTTGTAATCTCATTCTTTATCTCTTCCAGGGGTCATTGATCACAGGTCACATTAGTTCCCCAAATCCCTCACTCTAGGATCCATTGAGTTTTAAATTATTAGCAGCTATGTTTTAAATTAGGGAGATCTAACCAGAAGGCTGGAGGTTCACACCTACGAGCCACTCCCTGGAAGGAAGTTTGGGCAATCTACTTCCATAGTGATACTGCCTCGGAAACCCAAGGAGGGGTCACTATGAGTTGGATTCAACTCAACAGCAGTGAGTTTGGTTTTACTTTGGTATGCTCTAAATCATTCTATTCAAAATCTACCTTTGTCCCATACTTTGTTGTGCCCAGATCCTAAACCCCAAAAAACCACCAAGGAGCCGATTCCACTGCAAAAGCATAGGGGTTGTTTATTCAAGCTCGAGCTCGGACCCTCAACCATCACTGACGCAGCGGTTCAGGATTGAGAGCCTTGAACTCAGGGGTAATGGGGTCTTTATAGGGGTCTCAACAGGAACAAGGAAGTTTCAATCAGAAAATTACAGGATTGGTTGACATTTTTCAAGTTGCTAGTTGTTCCTACTTGATTGGCTCTGTCTAGTGGGCCAAAGCCACCAACTGTGGTTTCTATTTTAGGTAAGGTATGTCTGTTCTATCTACTGATTGGTTGTTGCTAAGGAGTGTGTTTGAGAGTATCAATGAGGTAGTTAGGGCTCTTTGTCTATGAGGTAGTTAGGACTCTTTGTGGTTTTTCCAGTAACTAAAGCACTAACGCGTGAAGTACATGCTAAGGCTTTTTGCACAAATGGCTACCTACTCAAAATGGTTACATACAGGGTGGTGGTTATATAGAAACATAATCTCATGCTCTCACACTTTAATGGTTCAGGAAATGACTAATATATACACATACACATATATGGACGTGTTTGGAGTCTAGAGGATTTTTCTTTTGGTGTATCAAATCATGGCACATCAGTGGCTATCTGTTTTGACTAGGCATTGACTCCTTGCGCTCACCATCTCTGAAAATTAGAAACTACTAGCGGTAAAACTATGGCTCTCAGAGCATGAAAGAACCTTAGATACTACCAGTAAAAACTCTTTCCTTCCATTATTTCATTGACATTCTTTCCTAACTTCAGCTACCAGTCTTTGAACTGTTTTGCCACAGGCCTACCAGCCACTCCTCGGAAGGAAAGTTGGACAATCTACTTCCATAGTGATACTGTCTTGGAAACCCAAGGAGGGGTTGCTATGGGTCAGATCCGACTCAAGGGCAGTGGTTTTTTTTTTTTTTTCTTTTTGTCGGATAAGGGTTGTAGAAGTGGCGGAGAGAGAGATGGAGAGAGAAGGGAAGAGGGAGAGAGGAATGTGACAGACAGGAAAGGAAATGTTTGTGTGGTGTGTGCTTGTGTGAAGATAGAGCTCTCACATAGTGGCATGATAACCCTCACATACCTATGTGTGTCTCAGCCTATGGGCCCACCAATGAGCTCACATGCAAATTTCTCTAAAAGGATCCATTTTCCCCATCCATTCTTCCTTTCTCCACAACATTTGTGCTTTTGGTCATTTGGAGAGTTGCTTTTTCTTCTTAGAATTCTCTCCTTTTCTCCTTTCCCTCCCATTTGAGATTGATTAAAGCAAGAAAACTGGCTTAATTGTTGTTGCAATTGCTCTGGAAACAAAAAAGTCACTGTTTCCCTACTTGAACAATGCTTCCTTCTCCTCACTAGATTTATAGTGATATTTTTTGAAACAAAGCAACAGTGTTAAACCTGCCTTATCTTTGCCCGGGTGGTGGGGGGGTGGAGAGCCCTCTGTTTCTTAACTTTTTCACCTTTCCTCTTTTACTTTTCCCCTTGGCATGCCATCCACCAAAGAAGGGAAAAGATAGGAGTGGACATGGTTGGAAATATTTCTATTTCAGGCAAGCAATCAAAATGCTGTGCAGGTGAGAAAGCCTACCTTCTGTACTACACTCCATGATATAATTTCCTCCTTTCATTCCTTTCTAAATGATCACCTCCCACCTACCAATGTGCATTTCTATTTCAACAAACTGGACAAGTGACTGAGTTAATGCAACATAAACAGGCTTTGGTGGCATAGTGGGCAAAGCATTTGGCTGCTCACCAGAAGGTTGGCGGTTCTAAACCACCAGCTGTTCCAACCCACCAGCTGTTCCATGGGAGGAAGATGAGGCAATCTACTTCCCTAAAGGTTTGCAGCCTTGGAAACCCAATGGGGATCTCTATGAGTTGGAAAGACTTGATGGCAGTATGTTTGAGTTTTTGGTTTTAAACAGGTTCTGGAGTGCTAGAGTGTTTCTGTAGTTCCTGTAGAGAAAGACAAACATTTGTTTGGATCAAAGTATTTACTTTAGATCTTTAGCTATTATGGTATGAAGTTAGAAAACCAAAAGAGTCACTCTCTGGTCACCAAGAGCTCTGTGAAATATAGGTCTATCTATCTATCGATTGATCTATCTATCTATTTATTTTAAGTGCCATATATTTATGCTAGAAGCCCTCATTTTATGGACTTTTACTTGTAATAAAAGAAGGATCATACTAAACTGAAGCGAATTGAATGTGTCATATTTTATCTGCTTCTCCATTTTTCCATCCTTTGTAGTTGTTTTCCTTGTGATATCTATCCATTATTTTTTCCCAGCAAAAATTTTCAGAAGTGTTTTAAAGGCAATGGGAATGGAATGTCCATTTGGGCAGGCTAGGAAATGGCATAATCCAAGAGGTACGATCTCTAAACAAAGGAGGGAGAATATTTCTCAATAGGCTCTGCACCAACCACTAGGGAGAATGAACATTTGTAGGAGAGTGTTCTGGTTGTCAATAAGACATTTAGCAGGTGGAAGCCAGAGGAGCTGTAATTTATGTGATAGTGTTGTTGTTGTCAGGTGCTGTTGATTCAGCTCTGACTCTGTGTACAACAGAACAAAACACTACCTGGTCCTACACCATCTTCACAATCCTTGCTGTTATTGAGCCTATCTTTGCAGGCACTGTGTCAATCCATCTTGTTAAGGGCCTTCCCCTTTTTCATTGACCCTCCACTTTACCAAGCAGGATATCCTTCTCCAGGGAATAATCCCTTCTAACAACATGACCAAAGTAGGTGAGACAAAGTCTGGCCATTCTCACTTCCAAGGAATATTCCAGCTGCACTTCTTCCAGGACATATTGGTTCATTCTTTTGGCAGTCCATGGCACTTTCAGTATTCTTTGCCAACACCATAATTCAAAGGCATCAACTCTTCTTTGGTCTTCCTTATTCATTGTCCTATTAGGAGCTCTGGTAGCATAGTGCCTAAGGCACTTGACTACTAACCAGAAGGCTGGTGGTTCAAACCC
>NW_006921712.1:4193941-4199514 GCF_000298275.1 Orycteropus afer afer
TTCCTTCCGAGGAGTGGCTGGTGGGTTTGAACCGCCAGCCGTCTGGTTAGCAGGCAAGTGTCTTAGCCACTATGCTACCAGAGCTCCCTATTTTTTTCCCATAGAATCCTTCAATATTGTACCTTGAGGCTAGGATTTTTTCTTCAGTTCTTTCAGCTTGAGAAATGCCAAGTGTGTTCTTCTCTTTTGGTTTTCTAACTCCAGGTCTTTGTACATTTCAATATAGTAATTGACTTTGCTCGAGCTGCTCTTTGAAATCTTCTGTTCAGCTCTTTTATCTTGTCATTTCTTCCATTTGTTTTATCTACTCTCTGTTCAAGGGCAAATTTCAGAGTCACTTCTGACATCACTTTTGGTCTTTCTTCCTTTCTAATCTTTTTAATAACCTCTTGCTTTCTTCATGGATGATGTTCTTGATGATATCCCACAACTTCATGGGATGGTACAGGCTAACAAATAGTTGTCAACATCCTGCACTGCTTATGATTGTGCCACTAGATGTTCATATAAGTGAAAAACTGTTCATAGTGATGTAATTCTAGAAGCTAATCCTCTGTCACGTATAAACACATAAATTGAATTCCCATGAATACAGTAATCATAGAAATCAAGAGAAGACAGTATTATGTTTTATTTGAAACTTAACCAAGGATGGTTCACCAGTAGTTTTAGAAAGGAAAAAAAAAAAAAAAAAGGCAAATACAGTTGCTAGTGGCATTTGTTATTTTTAATGTCTTTGTTTAGATATAACTGACATAAAACAAACCGCACATAACTAAAGTACATAATTTGATGAATTTTATCTGCAAACCAGAAGTCTGGAGGTTCAAACCCACCAGCCACTCCTCGGAAGAAAGGTTGGGCAATCTACTTCTGTAGTGATACCACCTCAGAAACCCAGGGAGGGGTCATTATGAGTGGGATCCAACTCGACATCAGTGAGTTTTTTTTTTTTTTAAATATATATCAAATGATGTGAAACTATAATTACAATCAAAAGAATGAACAAGTCTATCTCATTCAAGAGTTTCCTCACATTCCTTTGTAATTCTTCCTTCCTATCCCTCCCAGCACGCCATGTGCCCATGTAGGACCACATACTCATTCAGAGGCCAATTCTGATTCATACCTGGATTGTGTTTATGTTATTGTAGTCATTGTCTCTGTTTTAACTCAGAACTTTATTATTATGAATTGAGTTGTGTCCCCTAAAAATTATGTTGAAGTCCTAACCCCTAACCTGTAACTATGACCTGTTTGGTAATAAGGATTTTCTTTTGTTATGTTAATGAGGCTGTACCAGAGTAGGGTGGGTTCTAAATCTAATCTCTTCTGAGTAGTGTCTTATAAAAAGAGTAGAAGATACACAGATACACACAGGGAAAGGACAGACACCATGTGAAGATTCTTCTGCAAGCCAAGAAACATCTGGGGACACCAATGAGGAAGAATCTTCCCTTAGAACTGATGCCCTGATTTGGACTTCTGCTCTCTAAAACTGTGAGACAATAAATTCTTATTAATATTACTTATGTTATTTGTGTTATGGCAAGATTAGCAAACTAAGACACTTATAAAGACAACAAAAGGATCACTGAATATAAATTAATTCATTCCATGAAATGAAGTATGCACTGTTTGCAAAGAAGACAGCACAGGTTTGTATATATAACTCTCTGCACTGAGGTAATTATGATATGTTTAGCCAGGCATGGCTTCCTCAAGTCTATCTATAGCCTCTTTTTGTCAGCTCCATTCTACTCACCTGAAGCATATCCTATGAGGTAAACAGGAGGCTGTACTATTATTACCCTTCAAGTTATGGTTATCTACCATATGCCAGACATTATGGTAGGCCCTAGGAGGCTAACATGAACAATTCATTCTGGTTGAGTTAGGGGAGACATGTGGATAAACATACTAGAAAGATTGATACATTTCATGGGGTTGTGAGAGTATATGACCAGGCTCAAGGGGAAAGTGCTGATTGGAGAAAATTTGCTGGAGAAGAGAAGACCTGAGCTGAGCCTGAAAGGGTGATTACGAGTAAGATGAGATTGGAGGTAAGGTTAGGACATGACATAATTAGGACATGAATTTATCATTCAGAATTAATTGTGCACCTTCCTTTTACGTTGCTCTGTATTTGGTGTTAGAAACAACCAGACAAAGCTTAAGGCCCAAGAGTCTGAGAAGGCTAGAGAATATTATGACAAAAACAATAGCAATGGTAGACTATTTATTTCAACATTCTAAAAGTAAAACAAGGGATAATTGAGAGACCTTTAAAACTTCATAGAATAAGCAAAACTTTGTGTTTGCCCCATGTCTCTATCCATTGGATAGCCACCAGCATTGCCTCAGGTGATTTCCCTAAAGGACTAATGTCTATCTATGGAGACTTTACTTGGGACCCTTGATGGTTGTAATCCTCTCTTATTAGATATTCTCCCATTACTCCTTCACTAACAACCACCATCACCACTGTCATAATTTTTTTTTTTTTTTTTTTTAACCAATACTTCCTATGCTCTAGGAAAAAATACCAGGCAGGTTGTATGCCCATTATCATACTTCATCTTCACAACAACCCTTTAGCTAGGTACAACAATTAATCCTATGTTACATATGAGAACATTGACAGTAAAATTAGATAGCTTTTCCAAGGTTCCTACATAGCAACTAAGTTAGCAAAGACCTGAATTCAGGTCTTCTGATTCAGAAGTTTGTGACAGGATGTCATATAATTACTTTGTATTTATTGTATAAAGCAAGAGAATAAAACCGAAAATCTCTAAAGGATCTGGCAGTTTTAAAATTCTGAGTTTCAGTTACATCAATGATACAGTTGTGCATGGAAGGGAGAGGAGTCTAGATATGTTAACATACATGTTAACACATATCTGTTAAACGTGTTGGCCAGATTACAGGTAACATTCTTCAGTTGCCATTTTGGCTTGTTCGTATTTTTATTAAAGATCTTTCTCTCAAGTTTCTTCTGCTGGTAGTAATTATAAAATATTTTGTTTCTTTTTTAAATTATAAAATACATAAATGCTCATGGAAAAAATTCCAACAGCAAAGAAAGGAACAAGTGAAAATTTATTCTTCTTAGTTGTTACTACTCCCCTTACAAAACCACTACTCTTCCTTGTTTATCCTAGAAAGTGTCTCTCTATGCGGAGCCAAGAATATGCATAAACTTTTAAACCACAAATAGGCTCATAGTGTGTGTATATATATGTTTTATATATATATATTTTAACTTTTGCAGCATTATCCATTTAAATAGTCAAACAGAAAGGTGAAGCTATTCAATGCTACAACATTAACATTTGGGCACTACACACTACGAAATTCTAGAACAGATGCAATTAGAAAGGCATAGCAAAAAACTAGCTTTTCTTGGTATATAGACAAGCTTCAAAAATTGCCTCAGGAATGTGTATGGAATTAATTGTCCGTATTTTCAAAGGCTCAGGACTTGGTAGATCTGACGGCAGTTGATGTTCTGAGGATCCAGGACACTCTCTGATCCTATCCCCATCCCGATGACAAAATCCGTCTGCAAAGGAAAACGGGTGGATGCGCTCGGGCAGTGCTCTTCCCGCAGACTCTACAGGAGGGCGTCAGAAGCAGTGGCAGTCAGGGTCCGGACGTTGGGGTGAGTAAGCGCCTAGTGGAGCTCTCGTCCCGCCCAGTGTTCGCGGAGGGGGCTCCGAATTGGTCACGTGGCCTCTCTGGAATGCCGAGGACTCAAGGGCGGAGCAGGAGCCCCTCGCTGGGCTCTGCTCGCCCCACGGCTGGCCTGCAGCAGACTGCGGGAGAGAAACAGGCAGGAGAAGCGACCAATGGACTCTCGGCATGGTCCCAAAGCCACCAATCATAGAGTCGTGAAGTAGAAAAAGTTTGCCCACTCGTCTGGGTTGATCCCCAGTATATCTCAAAACTACCAGCAGATAACTGAGACTGCTGCAGTCAAGGCGCTGCGGGTGGGAAGGCGCGGAAGGCTCGGGCCAGTCCCCTGGACCGAGGTCAGACATCCTCAGGGGAACTGAAGCCGCCGTGCCGGCGGGCTCTGATGGTGAGTTCCCAGACTTTTTTCCGAGCGAGGGCTCCTGGAGGCATCGGAGCCGCGTAACAGAAAGTGCAGAAAGGAAAGTCAGTGACGTGTCGAACTTACTTTGGGCGGACGATGATTGGAGAGAATGGGGATCTTTTTAAAGCAAGCATCCAAAATACCTATTTCATGGATACAGAGGATTACTTTTTCTTTTTCTTTAAATTTTTTGCACTTCTGCCCAACTTCGCCCTTATGCATAGTTAAATATAACAAGTACTTAAATTCCAGGCTACCTCTCTGAGATTTTGCTGGATTGTGAATAACAGTTTTGTGGAGTGTGTTCTATCATCCTGTGTACTAACAGTGCAAACAACTTGGAACTAAAGGGCACCGTTAACAGTCTTCCATTGTTCTTATCAGCTCCTATCAGGAAAATATGTCATGAGTAAATGCTTCAGTCTTTGGGCGTAGCTCTAAATCTCAAGTGGCGCTTGGAATTCGTTGCTTAAGCTGTAAATCACCCTAGATGCATGAAAAATAATAAGTTGAGGTTTTTATGTGGGGAACAGTAATTTATATTTTCTTATAAAGACAAAAATACTCGGCCTACTTTTGGATAAAGATAATTACTATTTTTTAAAAAAGCAAAACTTCTCTTTTTCCTAATACCCCAGGTTCACCATTGCATAAGAAAACTAAACTAGATCTGTGAGCTGATTGGCTAGCAGGTGCCTTATTTATCCCCACTTGGCACCATAATTTTCCCATCTCTGAAACCCTAAGTTTGAGCGTAAAATTCTGAATAAATAGGATTTAACTGAATGTCAGCATTTTTGAAAACGCAGCAGATGTATTTGGTGCAGTCTAAAAATTCAACTACTAATTTTTGCTAGAGGTAAAAATTCTCATTACTGAAAACACAATGGGTTTTTAATGTTTTCTTTAGTTGAATCACAAAATCTAAGTAGCTGTCAGTTTTCTAGATTTTGTGCAAAAGTTACTTAATTTCTCTACAGTTAGAACATTTTAAAGGGTAACATTTTTACTGCTCATGCACTGCTTAACATTTTTGAGCATCTATTTTGTAGAAAATAAATTTTATTAGAAAAGAAAGATGATTATTGAGATTTACTGTTTGTATATTTTTGAAAGGGAGCTCTGGTAGCATAGTGCCTAAGGCACTTGGCTGCTAACCAGAAGACTGGCGGTTCAAACCCACCAGCCACTCCCGGGAAGGAAGGTCGGGCAATCTACTTCTGTAGAGACACCGCCTTGGAAACCCAAGGAGGGGTCACTACGAGTTGGGTCCGACTCTATAGCACATAACAACAACAACAGTATATTTTGAAAAATACAATTTGCTGCTGTAGTCATAACAGCATTTAATTGACTAAATGTAGGATATGATTCAGTGATCCATATATGTAGTTAGGGAGCTCTGGTAGCATAGTGGCTAAGGTACTTGACTGCTAACCAGAAGGCTGGCGGTTCAAACCCACCAGCCACTCCT
>NW_006921712.1:4199614-4201803 GCF_000298275.1 Orycteropus afer afer
CCTCGGAAGGAAGGTTGGGCAATCCTACTTCTGTAGTGATACTGCCTCGGAAACCCAAGGAGGGGTCGCTATGAGTCAGGGATGACTCGACGGCACATAACAACAACAACATATGTAGTTATGTACATAAACTCCAAAAAAAAAAAAAAACCCAAACTCACTGCCCTCCAGTTGATTCCAACTCATAGGGACCCGCGTTGGGTTTCAAAGCTGTAAATCTTTACAGAAGTAGATTGCCCGGGATTGGCTAGTGGATTTGAACTGCTGACCTCCTGGTTAGCAGCCAAATTATGCCACCAGAGCTTCTTTAGTTATGTACATAGTAACTGTATAATCAGGTATAGATTTATTATCAATACGAAAAGTTTTCATGTAAGGTGCTATTTTATAATTGATTAGTCTTTTCATATAAGCCAGTTATCAAAAATAGTTGTGGAAAATTAGGAATTTGGTAAAATTCAAATAACATTTTTCTCTCTTAAAAGTTAATGCTTGACTTTCTAGTTTTAATAAATTAGTTATCTTGACATTTTAACATGCCACATTTTCTTTGCATTTTGTTTTTTTGTGGTAAGGTTAGAAGAAAATCCTGGGAATTTTTCAAGATAGAGACATTTTGATGGTGCTAAAGGGCTTGGAGCTAGGAGACCTAAATTGAGTTCTTAATACTGTTTGCCTGAGTGAAGTTATCTTTCTGAACTTCAGTTTATGGACGTAAAATTTTTGGAAGGCAATATGTATGAAAATACTTTTAAAACTGAGAACAGTATGCATAAACTGGAGAAAAATACAGTAATTATGGCTATATTAGTTGGTAAATAATAATTTTTTAAATTACAATAAAAAAATAAGAAACCCCTGTTGTATGATGCATTGTCCTTTTATATCACAATGCATAACAGAAAGGTCACAATGAAAAATTTAGATCTCAAGATATTCAGAGCATATCAATGTTTAATTCATATGTTATTTATATTTTCACAGGTAGAAAGGTAAGTGGAGTGTAATAAGACAGAAGGGAAATGTAGGTGTTAAACAGTTATTAGGTAGAATTACAGTTCTTTCAATTAACCAAGCTTCTGGAAGTGTAATTTCAGAAGTGTTTGGAATAATGAAGGGAAAACTCCTGGAGAGATTTGCAATAGATAGTTGTGTTGCATGTTTACATAAACTTGACAAGAATCTGAGATGAGCAGCCTGGGCCAGTGATGAACTTCTTCTGGGGCATGTTAGGACATGGGTAAGCAAGGGGTGGCTTCTAAGGGAGGTGGCATGGTGGGGTCTTCTGTCTGATGTCAGCAGTGAGTGGAACCCTGGCTAAGCTTGGTGTGGGGATATTTGTAGCAGCTTTGAAGTCTCCCTGCTGGGAGAAAGGCAGTGTTATATTTGAAAACAGGTAAGATACAGATGGAGAGTTGGGAAGTGACCTTATCATCTATGACCACCTTCCCCACCCTTAACATTCAAACATTCCCTTTTATTTTCTCTCTCCTTCCTAACTCTAGGAGCCCTGGTGGTTAAATCTCGTGGTTGCTAACCAGTAGGTTGGGAGTTCAAACCTATCAGCTGTTTCATGGGAGAAAGATGTAGCAGGCTGCTTCCATAAAGGTTTCTTGGAAACTCTGTAGGGCAGTTCTAGTTGTCCTACAGGTTTCTATGAGTTAGAATCAACTCTATGGCAGTGTTGCTTTTTCTTTTCTTTTTTTTTTAAGAGCACATGCAAGAGGTGCTGCTTACCTGGTATGCCCATTCTTATCACCAAAATCTCACAGTTTTTTTCCTGAAACTCTTGAACTGGAGGTTTTATGAAGAAAACCAAAGGAATAGTTGAGAATGTCTTAACACACTCTAAATATTGATAACTATATATAGCAGCTCAAATTCACTGCTGTCAAGTTGAATCCAACTCATAGTGACCCCTCCTTGGGTTTCCAAGGTGGTATCACTATGGAAGTAGATTGCCTAACCTGACTTCCGAGGAGTGGCTTGTGCGTTTGAACCTCTAGCCTTCTGGTTAGCAGTCAATGCTTTAGGCACTAAGCCACCAGAGCTGCTATATATGGCAAAGAAACTATATATAGTTTATATAGCAAGACATATAATTATCCTAGGAGCTCTGGTAGCATAGTGGCTAAGACACTTGCCTGCTAACCAGACAGCTGGCGGTTCAAACCCACCAGCCACTCCTC